>NC_091294.1:38417385-38442385 GCF_038502225.1 Cherax quadricarinatus | reverse complement strand
GATGTATTCAGCCCCACAGCCTACAGATGATGTATTCAGTCCCCCAGCCTACAGATGATGTATTCAGCCCCACAGACTACAGATGATGTATTCAGTCCCCCAGCCTACAGATGATGTATTCAGTCCCACAGCCTACAGATGATGTATTCAGTCCCACAGCCTACAGATGATGTATTCAGTCCCACAGCCTGTAGATGATGCATTCAGTCCCCCAGCCTACAGATGATATATTCAGTCCCCCAGCCTACAGATGATGTATTCAGTCCCACAGCCTACAGATGATGCATTCAGTCCCCCAGCCTACAGATGATGTATTCAGTCCCACAGCCTACAGATGATGCATTCAGTCCCCCAGCCTAAAGATGATGTATTCAGTCCCACAGCCTACAGATGATGCATTCAGTCCCCCAGCCTACAGATGATATATTCAGTTCCACAGCCTACAGATGATGCATTCAGTCCCACAGCCTACAGATGATGTATTCAGTCCCCCAGCCTACAGATGATGTATTCAGTCCCACAGCCTACAGATGAAGTATTCAGTCCCCCAGCCTGCAGATGATGTATTCAGTCCCCCAGCCTGCAGATGATGTATTCAGTCCCCCAGCCTGCAGATGATGTATTCAGTCCCCCAGCCTACAGATGATGTATTCAGTCCCCAGCCTGCAGATGATGTATTCAATCCCACAGCCTACAGATGATGTATTCAGTCCCCCAGCCTACAGATGATGTATTCAGTCCCCAGCCTACAGATGATGTATTCAGTCCCCAGCCTGCAGATGATGTATTCAATCCCACAGCCTACAGATGATGTATTCAGTCCCCCAGCCTGCAGATGATGTATTCAGTCCCCCAGCCTACAGATGATGTATTCAGTCACACAGTCTACAGATGATGTATTCAGTCCCACAGCCTACAGATGATGTATTCAGTCCCACAGTCTACAGATGATGTATTCAGTCCCACAGCCTACAGATGATGTATTCAGTCCCACAGCCTACAGATGATGTATTCAGTCCCACAGTCTACAGATGATGTATTCAGTCCCACAGCCTGTAGATGATGCATTCAGTCCCCCAGCCTACAGATGATGTATTCAGTCCCACAGCCTACAGATGATGTATTCAGTCCCACAGCCTACAGATGACGTATTCAGTCCCACAGTCTACAGATGATGTATTCAGTCCCACAGTCTACAGATGATGTATTCAGTCCCACAGCCTACAGATGATGTATTCAGTCCCACAGCCTACAGATGATGTATTCAGTCCCACAGCCTACAGATGACGTATTCAGTCCCACAGCCTACAGATGATGTATTCAGTCCCACAGCCTACAGATGACGTATTCAGCCCCCCAGCCTACAGATGACGTATTTAGTCCCCCAGCCTACAGATGACATATTCAGTCCCCCAGCATGCAGATGACGTATTCAGTCCCCCAGCCTACAGATGACGTATTCAGTCCCCCAGCCTACAGATGACGTATTCAGTCCCCCAGCCTACAGATGTCGTATTCAGTCCCCCAGCCTACTGATGACGTATTCAGTCCCCCAGCCTACAGATGACGTATTCAGTCCCCCAGCCTACAGATGACGTATTCAGTCCCCCAGCCTACAGATGACGTATTCAGTCCCCCAGCCTACAGATGACGCATTCAGTCCCCCAGCCTACAGATGACGTATTCAGTCCCCCAGCCTACAGATGTCGTATTCAGTCCCCCAGCCAAGAGATGAGGTATTCAGTCCCTCAGGCTAGTGATGAGGTATTCAGTCCCCCTGCCAAGAGATGAGGTTTTCAGTCCCTCAGGTTAGAGATGAGGTATTCAGTCCCTCAGGCTAGAGATGAGATATTCAGTCCCTCAGCCAAGAGATGAGGTATTCAGTCCCCCAGCCAAGAGATGAGGTATTCAGTCCCCCAGCCAAGAGATGAGGTATTCAGTCCCCCAGCCAAGAGATGAGGTATTCAGTCCCTCAGCCAAGAGATGAGGTATTCAGTCCCTCAGCCAAGAGATGAGGTATTCAGTCCCTCAGCCAAGAGATGAGGTATTCAGTCCCCCAGCCAAGAGATGAGGTATTCAGTCCCCCAGCCAAGACATGAGGTATTCAGTCCCCCAGCCAAGAGATGAGGTATTCAGTCCCCCAGCCAAGAGATGAGGTATTCAGTCCCCCAGCCAAGACATGAGGTATTCAGTCCCTCAGCCAAGAGATGAGGTATTCAGTCCCCCAGCCAAGAGATGAGGTATTCAGTCCCCCAGCCAAGAGATGAGGTATTCAGTCCCTCAGCCAAGAGATGAGGTATTCAGTCCCCCAGCCAAGAGATGAGGTATTCAGTCCCTCAGCCAAGAGATGAGGTATTCAGTCCCCCAGCCAAGAGATGAGGTATTCAGTCTCCCAGCCAAGAGATGAGGTATTCAGTCCCCCAGCCAAGAGATGAGGTATTCAGTCCCCCAGCCAAGAGATGAGGTATTCAGTCTCCCAGCCAAGAGATGAGGTATTCAGTCCCCCAGCCAAGAGATGAGGTATTCAGTCTCCCAGCCAAGAGATGAGGTATTCAGTCCCCCAGCCAAGAGATGAGGTATTCAGTCTCCCAGCCAAGAGATGAGGTATTCAGTCCCTCAGCCAAGAGATGAGGTATTCAGTCCCTCAGCCAAGAGATGAGGTATTCAGTCCCCCAGCCAAGAGATGAGGTATTCAGTCTCCCAGCCAAGAGATGAGGTATTCAGTCCCCCAGCCAAGAGATGAGGTATTCAGTCCCCCAGCCAAGAGATGAGGTATTCAGTCCCCCAGCCTCCCCTGCGGTAAACCCACACAACTTACTTCTTTTATATAACCATAACATCTGTGTTCTCTAAAGACCATAATAAAAAAAATTAACATTTGTATTTCATGTGCATAAAATCGAACACAAACTTATTCACTTCGTTCAGGTTTTAGTCTGAATTAATTTACAGTAAATCAAAGTGATTTACGAAAGTCTGGGAAGAGTTTCCTGCAATTCATGACTTATGTAGTTACCTAGGTGCCAATCGACTGCTGTGGGTCGCATCCTGGGGGAGTGGATTAGGTAAAGTTTGACAGGAAACAGGACCCACAGCTGGAGTTGTTTTTGATCATCTGACCGTGGCCTTCCGCTGGCCTAACCCTTAACCCCTTTAAAAATTATAAGATTAAAGACCACAGTGAAAATAAGCCAGACAGTCATCGATGACACACTGGCTTTAGTGGGTTATCCTGGGGGTTGCTAACCCTCAGGGTTATCCTGGGGGTTACTAACCCTCAGGGTTATCCTGGGGGTTACTAACCCTCAGGGTTATCTTCGGGGTTACTAACCCTCAGGGTTATCCTGGGGGTTACTAACCCTCAGGGTTATCCTGGGGGTTACTAACCCTCAGTTATCCTGGGGGTTACTAACCCTCAGGGTTATCCTCGGGGTTACTAACCATCAGGGTTATCCTGGGGGTTACTAACCCTCAGGGTTATCCTGGGGGTTACTAACCCTCAGGGTTATCCTCGGGGTTACTAACCATCAGGGTTATCCTGGGGGTTACTAACCCTCAGGGTTATCCTGGGGGTTACTAACCCTCAGGGTTATCCTGGGGGTTACTAACCCTCAGGGTTAATAATCCCAACACAATCCTGTCCTGTCCTACGGGAATAGAAATCGATTAGTTTGGAAGAGAGGAAGTGCACGAGGTTTTTACATCAACGTTGTTATGACTCTCTTGTTGTGTGTTGACGTTGGTCAGATGTCAACCTGCAGTGACGTCACTCACGTCTCTCTTGATGTAAAAAGACTAAGTGCTCAACCATCGACGTCCCTGATGTGCTCCACGTCGACGTCTCTGACGTGTTCAACTGTCGACGTCTTTGATGTCCTCGACCGTCGACGTATCTGATGTGCTCGACTGTCGACGTCTCTGATGTACTTGACTGTCGACGTCTCTGATGTTCTCCACCGTCGACGTCTCTGATGCCCACGACCGTCGACGTCTCTGATGTACTCGATTGTCGGCGTCTCTGATGTTTTCCACCGTCGACGTCTCTGATGTGCTCCACCATCGACGTTTCTGATGTATTTTACTGTCGACGTCTCTGATGTGCTCCACCCTCGACGTCTCTGATATGCTCCACCGTCGGCGTCTCTGATGTACTCCACCGTCGACGTCTCTGATGTGCTCCACAGTCGACGTCTCTGATGTGCTCCACAATCGACGTCTCTGATGTGCTCCACCGTCGACGTCTCTGATGTGCTCCACCGTCGACGTTTCTGATGTACTCGACTGTCGACGTCTCAGATGTTCTCCACCGTCGACGTCTTTGATGTGCTTCACCGTCGACGTCTCTGGTGTGCTCCACCGTCGACGTCTCTGATGTGCTCCACCGTCGACGTCTCTGATGTGCTCCACAATCGACGTCTCTGATGTGCTACACCGTCGACGTCTCTGGTGTGCTCCACCGTCGACGTCTCTGATGTGCTCCACCGTCGACGTCTCTGATGTGCTCCACAATCGACGTCTCTGATGTGCTACACCGTCGACGTCTCTGGTGTGCTCCACCGTCGACGTCTCTGGTGTGCTCCACCGTCGACGTCTCTGATGTGCTCCACCGTCGACGTCTCTGATGTGCTCCACAATCGACGTCTCTGATGTGCTACACCGTCGACGTCTCTGGTGTGCTCCACCGTCGACGTCTCTGATGTGCTCCACAATCGACGTCTCTGATGTGCTACACCGTCGACGTCTCTGATGTGCTACACCGTCGACGTCTCTGATGTGCTCGACTGTCGACGTTTCTGATGTGCTCCACAATCGACGTCTCTGATGTGTTCCACCGTCGACGTCTCTGATGTTACTCGAGCATTACCGTCGACGTCACTAATATAATCGACCGTCGACGTCAATGATGTGCTGATGTGTGATGGTTCTAGTGGTAATAACTAGGATAGTTCTAAGTATCTACGACTCTCTAACATCATATAGTGGCTGTAAATGCGGAGTGTGAACCTCAGGCCGTGTACTCACCTATTTGTACTCACCTATTTGTGGTTGCAGGGGTCGAGTCTTAGCTCCTGGCCCCGCCTCTTCACCGGTTGCTACTGGGCCCTCTCTCTCTCCCCGCTCCATGAGCTTTATCAAACCTCGTCTTAAAACTGTGTATGGTTCCTGCCTCCACTACGTCATTTTCTAGGCTATTCCACTGCCTTACAACTCTATGACTGAAGAAATACTTCCTAATATCTCTCTGACTCATTTGTGTCTTCAACTTCCAATTGTGGCCTCTTGTTTCTGTGTCCCCTCCCTGGAACATCCTGTCTTTGTCCACCTTGTCTATTCCACGCAGTATTTTATATGTCGTTATCATGTCTCCCCTGACCCTCCTGTCCTCCAGTGTCGTCAGGCCGATTTCCCTTAATCTTTCTTCATAGGACATTCCCCTTAGCTCTGGAACTAACCTTGTCGCAAACCTTTGTACTTTCTCTAGTTTCTTGACGTGCTTTATCAAGTGCGGGTTCCAAACAGGTGCTGCATACTCCAGTATGGGCCTGACGTACACGGTGTACAGTGTCTTGAACGATTCCTTACTAAGGTATCGGAATGCTGTTCTCAGGTTTGCCAGGCGCCCATATGCTGCAGCAGTTATCTGGTTGATGTGTGCTTCCGGAGACATGCTCGGTGTTATACTCACCCAAAGATCTTTCTCCTTGAGTGAGGTTTGCAGTCTTTGGCCACCTAGCCTATACTCTGTCTGTGGTCTTCTGTGCCCTTCCCCTATCTTCATGACTTTGCATTTGGCAGGATTAAATTCGAGAAGCCATTTGCTGGACCAGGTGTCCAGTCTGTCCAGGTCTCTTTGAAGTCCTGCCTGGTCCTCATCAGATTTAATTCTCCTCATTAACTTCACATCATCTGCAAACAGGGACACTTCTGAGTCTAACCCTTCCATCATGTCGTTCACATATACCAAAAATAGCACTGGTCCTAGGACCGACCCCTGTGGGACCCCGCTCGTGACAGGTGCCCACTGTGATACATCATTACGTACCATGACTCGTTGTTGTCTCCCTGTCAGGTATTCTCTGATCCATTGCAGTGCCCTTCCTGTTATATGCGCCTGATGCTCTAGCTTCTGCACTAATCTCTTGTGAGGAACTGTGTCAAAGGCCTTCTTGCAGTCCAAGAAGATGCAATCAACCCACCCCTCTCTCTCGTGTCTTACTTCTGTTATTTTATCATAAAACTCCAGAAGGTTTGTGACACAGGATTTGCCTTCCATGAATCCGTGCTGGTTGGCATTTATACTCTTGTTCCGTTCCAGGTGCTCCACCACTCTCCTCCTGATAATCTTCTCCATAATTTTGCATACTATACACGTCAATGACACAGGTCTATAGTTTAGTTCCTCTTTTCTGTCTCCTTTTTTAAAAATGGGAACTACATTTGCCGTCTTCCATACCTCAGGTAGTTGCCCAGTTTCTTGTGTTCTGTCGCGGTCGAGGTATACTCTCTGGTACCCCTGTTTGTCCCTCAGTCTTGCTTTCTCTTGCAGAATCCTGGTTCGAACTGATTCTTCCTTGAAAGTTACTCTGACAGGCCGTATCCTTCCACTCGCAAACCACCCAATTCTCTGAAAATTTGTCACCTGGGTCATATCGCCCTCACCTATTGTTTTCATGATGCCTTCAATCATTTTTTTCTCCTCCTGTTTTATTTCTTCAAAGTTGTCCCCCTTGGCTTCTTGGAGCCCGTACACAAAAACTGACCTCGCCCTTTCCTCCTCCCACTGAGTCTCCATCTGCTTCCTCTGAGGCATTTTATTTCCTTCCATTGACATGTTCTTGCCTTCAGTCCCTGTCATATCTGGAACTTCTATTCTCAGTGAACTGTCTTTCATGACCAGCTGTCCCTTGCTACTGCAGTTGGCTGTTAGAATCTCTGCATATAGCATACCTTCATTGTCTTCGGACCTGTCAATTGATCTTAGTGTACTCCTCGTCTTTTCCCTGGCCCCACGTGGGTCTGATAAGGCCTTAGCGTACGGCATGTCTCCGTTGTTGCTTACTGTCCCCTTGTCTGCGCCTGATGTCACATCTGACTTGTCATTTGTCTCTCTAATCTGTTTCAGGCTTTGCAGTTTCTCTTCTAAGCACTGTATCCTAGCTTCTGCTGCTAAGACCTGTACTTCCCACTTCCTGCACTCCTCAGCTATCCGCTCCTCCATTTTCTTACCAAGCTCTACTATCTTCCTTCCCCACTCTTCCTCCCTTTTTTGGAGCTCTAACTCCCAGGTTCGTCTACCAGATCTCTGGTTTTCCGTCCTCTAGAGCCACCCATTTTTTTTTTTTTACCACAGACAGAAGGCTAGAGGAGGGAGAGGGTGCGAGGGGGAGAGAGAAAGGGTAGAAAGAGGGAGAGAGAGGTGAGGGAAAGGGTAGAAAGAGGGAGAGAGAGGAGAGAGTATGGGGGTGAGGGATAAGACCAAGGGTGAGAGAGAGAAATGTGAGGGGGGAGAGAAAGGGTAGAGAGAGGGAGAGAGGGAGAGAGAGATAGAGAGAGAGAGAGAGAGAGAGAGAGAGAGAGAGAGAGAGAGAGAGAGAGAGACAGAGAAAGGAGGGTGAGGGAAAAGGCTATGAGAGAGAGAAATGCGAGGGAAGGGTAGAAATATACAAAAAGGGAGATGGAGAGAGAGAGAGAGAGAGAGAGAGAGAGAGAGAGAGAGAGAGAGAGAGAGAGAGAGAGAGAGAGAGAGAGAGAGAGAGAGAGAGAGAGAGAGAGAGAGAGAGACAGAGACAGAGAGAGAGAGAGACAGAGAGACAGAGACAGAGACAGAGACAGAGAAAGGAGGGTGAGGGAAAAGGCTATGAGAGAGAGAAATGCGAGGGAGGGGTAGAAATATGGAAAAAGGGAGAAGGAGAGAGAAGCCTATATAGGGAGAGAGAGAGAGAGAGAGAGAGAGAGAGAGAGAGAGAGAGAGAGAGAGAGAGAGAGAGAGAGAGAGAGAGGGAGGGAGAGGGAGAGGGAGAGGGAGAGAGGGAGAGAGGGAGAGAGAGGGAGAGAGAGGGAGAGAGAGGGAGAGAGAGGGGGAGAGAGGGGGAGAGAGGGGGAGAGAGGGGGAGAGAGGGGGAGAGAGGGGGAGAGAGAGTGTGAGAGTAGGGGGAAGGGGAGGGAAAAAGGCTATGAGAGAGAGAAACGCGAGGGAGGGGGGGAGAGAAAGATAGGAGGGAGTGAAGGCAAGAGCGGGGGAGGGGAAAGGTCTGTGGGGAGGGAAAAGTGTGTGTGTGAACCTCAGGCAGTGTGAACCTCAGGCAGTGTGAACCTCAGGCAGTGTGAACCTCAGGCAGTGTGAACCTCAGGCAGTGTGAACCTCATATATATATATATGTCGTGCCGAATAGGCAGAACTTGCGATCTTGGCTTAAATAGCAACGCTCATCTTGCCATATAGGACAAGTGAAAATTTGTGTATGCAATAATTTCGCCAAAATCATTCTGAACCTAACGAAAAAAATATATTTCACTGTTTGTTTAGTATTAAATTATTGTAAACAAATCTAAAATATATTTAGTTGGGTTAGGCTAAAATAAATTGTTCTTGTTATAATAAGGTTAGGTAAGTTTTCTAAGATTCTTTTGGTGCAAAATTAAATTTTTTTTACATTATCATTAATGAAAAAAATACATCTTAAAACGTATAAGAAAATTTTTTAGAAAGGACTTAATTTTAAATGAGTTCTTGCTAATTGACCAGTTTTACATATTCGGCACGACATATATATATTTATGTATATATGAGGATTATATTTTGCCACCGAAGTGGCTAGTTAATTGTGCATCCCGTATCCATCCTGTGGACGGCAGCGCAAGAACATATGGATACACAGAAGGCCTAGGAACTAGGCCCCAAAAGCTTTTACAGAGTGTTTCTGGATTTATATCTACAGTTAGAGGGAGGAGAAGTATGTAAGTTATTTTGGTTGGAGAATGAGAGCAAGAGAATTTTTTTCAAAGGCCTTCGAGAGTTGAGGGACGTCCTATGGATGGATTATTCATGACTCAAAGAATCTGGTAAACACCATGGACGATCCTTAACACGCCCTCTGAATCACGACTTACGTGAGTCACGACCTCTATTTAGAGAGACAGACGCTGAACCCGGCTTACGAAGAAAAAAAAAAAACTTCTCTGAAACACTTAGGTCTTGTATACAGCAGAGCGCTGCTGCTGTTTCTGGGTAAAGAGAGAGAGAGAGAGAGAGAGAGAGAGAGAGAGAGAGAGAGAGAGAGAGAGAGAGAGAGAGTGTAAAGTATAACTGACTTGGCGTGATGCGTGTGCCTTACCAGAAATTACTGGTTTACAGAGTGTGTTTACCTTCCAGCCCAGCTATTAACAGGCTGGTTATCCCTAACAAAGTACGTGGTTGTTACTTCAAGCAGGTCTCTCGTGATTACTTTGAACTCTTACAGGAACGATGGTGTGAGCCGCCGGACATTGGGAAAGACTGTGCTTACAGTAAAAACTCGTAGCCACGTCTACCTGGAGTCTACCTGGAGGGTATTCCGGGGATCGACGCCCCCGCAGCCCGGTCCACCACCAGGCTATGAAGATTTCACTGCAAACATAGTGCATTTCCTTTTAAACTCCTTGATTTTATTCCCTCCTCTTTTTGCCTTCTCTTTCGCTAAAGAATAACACAAAGAGAGACAGTGCCATACAAAGAGAAAAACAACAGAGCTCAGGAAAGGAAGCAAATAGGAATAATGAAGATAACAGAAGACTTTATATCTCACACTTTATTGCAAGATAATCATTCTATGATGTTAAAAAGAATTTATGGAAAATACATGACGCCTCTCAATGTTGATGTGGTCATAATGGAAGACTCTCTCCATACTTCCACCTTACCTGTTGACTGGAGCATCACAGGAACAAGAAACATTAAACTACTGTTACTATTACTGCAAATAAGACTCAGTCTTAGCAACCGTCCCTTGGAACGAATCTGCTGAGATTTCTTACCCATTTCTGCAAACTTGCAAGTTCCTGATGATGTGTTGATTGCAACACGAAAGGCACAGAGCTATTATTCAACTCCCCCTGTGTTTTTCTCCTCAGCGCTTTCGTGGCTTCTCACATTATCAAAGAACTATGAACATAGTTCCTGATACTTATGCATATATATATATATATATATATATATATATATATATATATATATATATATATATATATATATATATATATGTATGTATGTATGTATGTAAATGGCCAAAGTTAATTTTGTGTGAGTGATGAGAGAGGAGAACTGGAACTGCAAAACTGTCAGTCAGTTAGACAGCCTCCCCAACACAGCCAGATCCCACCCCAACACAGCCAGATCCCACCCCAACACAGCCAGATCCCACCCCAACACAGCCAGATCCCACCCCAACACAGCCAGATCCCACCCCAACACAGCCAGACCCCACCCCAACACAGTCAGATACCACACCAACACAGCCAGACCCCACCCCAACACAGCCAGGTCCCACCCCAACACAGCCAGATCCCACCCCAACACAGCCAGACCCCACCCCAACACAGTCAGATACCACACCAACACAGCCAGACCCCACCCCAACACAGCCAGATCCCCCCCCCACACAGCCAGATCCCACCCCAAAACAACCAGACCCCACCCCAACACAGCCAGATCCCACCCCAACACAGCCAGACCCTACCCCAACACAGCCAGATCCCACCCCAACACAGCCAGACCCCACCCCAACACAGCCAGACCCCACCCCAACACAGTCAGACCCCACCCCAACACAGCCAGAGCCCACCCCAACACACCCAGACCCCACCCCAACACAGTCAGATCCCACCGCAACACAGCAAGATCCCACCCTAACACAGCCAGATACCACACCAACACAGCCATATCCCACCCCAACACAGCCAGATCCCACCCCAACACAGCCAGATCCCACTCCAACACAGCCAGATCCCACCCCAACACAGCCAGATCCCACCCCAACACAGCCAGATCCCACCCAAACACAGCCAGATCCCACCCAACACAGCCAGATCCCACCTCAACACAGCCAGATCCCACCCCAACACAGCCAGATTCCACCCCAACACAGCCAGATCCCACCCCAACACAGCCAGATCCCACCCCAACACAGCCAGATCCCACCCCAACTCAGCCAGACCCCACCCTAACACAGCCAGACCCCACCCCAACACAGCCAGATCCCACCCCAACACAGCCAAACCCCACCGCAACACAGCCAGATCCCACCCCAACACAGACAGACCCCACCCCAACACAGCCAGATCCCACCCCAACACAGCCAGACTCCACCCCAACACAGCCAGTACCCACCCCAACACAGTCAGACCCCACCCCAACACAGCCAGACCCCACCCCAACACAGCCAGTCCCCACCCCAACACAGCCCGATCCCACCCCAACACAGCCAGATCCCACCCCAACACAGCCAGATCCTACCTCAACACAGCCAGATCCTACCCCAACACAGCCAGATCCCACCCCAACACACCAAGACCTCACCCCAGCACAGCTAGACCCCACCCCAACACAGCCAGTCCCCACCCTAGCACATGCAGACCCCACCCCAAGACAGCCAGACCCCACCCAAACACAGCAAGACCCCACCCCAACACAGCCAGTCCCCACCCCAGCACATCCAGACCCCACCCCAAGACAGCCAGACCCCACCCAAACACAGCCAGACCCCACCCCAAGACAGCCGGAGCCCACCCAACACAGCCAGACGTCACCCAAGGCAGCCAGACCCTATCCCAAGGCAGCAAAACCTCATCTAAACACAGCTAGACCCCACCACAACACAGTCAGACCCCACTCCACAACGCAGACAGTTGAAGCTCCTACAACACAGGGAGATCCCCACTACAACAACACAGGCAGACCCTACTCCCACAACACAGGTAGACACCCACTACAACAACGCAGGTAGACCCCCACTACAACAACGCAGGTAGACCCCCACTACAACAACACAGGTAGACCCCCACTACAACAACGCAGGTAGACCCCCACTACAACAACACAGGTAGACCCCCACTACAACAACACAGGTAGACCCCCACTACAACAACACAGGTAGACCCCCACTACAACAACACAGGTAGACCCCCACTACAACAACACAGGTAGACCCCCACTACAACAACACAGGTAGACCCCCACTACAACAACACAGGTAGACCCCCACTACAACAACACAGGTAGACCCCCACTACAACAACACAGGCAGACCTCGACTCCCACAACACACGGAGAACCCACTCCCACAACACACGGAGAACCCACTCCCACAACACAGACAGACAGACCCACACCCCAACAACACAGGCAGACCCAGACTCCCACAACACTCAAATTTAACAGGAAATTAATTATATTCCAGAGTCATGTCGCTGTTTCGCGAATATTAGCTTTCACCAAAATGGAACTTACATCTCAGACATGATGATTCAATATTGTGGGAAGTTAGGTGCTGTGGGGGAGGGGGAAGTTACGTGTTGTGGGGAGGGGGTAAGTTACATGTTGTGGGGAAGGGGGAAAGTTACGTGTTGTGGGGAGGGGGAAATTATATAATATGGGGGACGAGGGAAGCTACATGTTGTGAGGGAGGGAGAAGTTACATGTTTTGGGGGAGGGGGAAGTTATGTGTTCTGGGGGAGGGGGGAAGTTAGGTGTTTTGAGGAGGGGGAGTTACGTGTTGTGGGGAGGGGAAATTACGTGTTGTGGAGAGAGGGAAGTTACGTGTTGTGGGGGAGGAGGAAGTTATGTGTTGTGGGGGAGGGGAAAGTTACGTGTTCTGGGGAGGGGGAGTTATGTGTTGTGGGGAGGGGAAGTTACGAGTTGTGGAGAGAGGGAAGTTACGTGTTGTGGGGGAGGGAGAAGCTCTGTGTTGTGGGGGAGGGGGAAGTTACGTGTTGTGGGGGAGGGGGAAGTTACGTGTTGTGGGAAGGGGGAAGTTATATGTTGTTGGGAGGGGGAAGTTACGTGTTGTGGAGGAGGGGGAAGGTACGTGTTGTGGGGGAGGGAGAAGGTACGTGTTGTGGGGGATGGGGAAGGTACGTGTTGTGGGGGAGAAGGAAGGTACATGTTGTGGGGGAGGGGGGAGTTACGTGTTGTGGAGGAGGGGGAAGGTACGTGTTGTGGGGGAGGGAGAAGGTACGTGTTGTGGGGGATGGGGAAGGTACGTGTTGTGGGGGAGGGGGAAGGTACTTGTTGTTTGGGAGGGGGGAGTTACGTATTGGGGAAGAGGGGGAAGGTACGTGTTTTGGGGGAGAAGGAAGGTACGTGTTGTGGAGGAGGGGGAAGGTACATGTTGTGGGGAGGGGGAAGGTACGTGTCGTAGGGGAGGGGGAAGGTACGTGTTGTGGGGGAAGGGGAAGGTACGTGTTGTGGAGGAGGGGGAAGGTACATGTTGTGGGGGAGGGGGGAGTTACAAGTTATGGGGAAGGGGAAAGTTACGTGTTGTTGGGAGGGGAAAGTTTCATGTTGTGGGGAGGGGGAGTTACGTGTTGTGGGGGAGGGGGAAGGTACGTGTTGTGGGGGAGTGGGAAGTTACGTGTTGTGGGGAGGGGGAAGGTACATGTTGTGGGGGAGGGGGGAAGGTACTTGTTGTGGGGTGGGAGTTACGTGTTGTGGGGGAGTGGGAAGGTACGTGTTGTGGGGAGGGGAAGGTACATGTTGTGGGGAGGGGGAAGGTACGTGTTGTGTGGGAGTGGGAAGGTACGTGTTGTGGGGGAGGGAGAAGTTACTTGTTTTGGGGGAGGGGGAAGGTACTTGTTGTGGGGAGGGGTAGTTACGTGTTGTGTGGGAGTGGGAAGGTACGTGTTGTGGGGGAGGGGAAGGTACATGTTGTGGGGGAGGGGGAAGGTACGTGTTGTGGGGGAGGGGGAAGGTACTTGTTGTGGGGAGGGGGAAGTTACTTGTTGTGGGGGAGGGAGAAGTTACTTGTTTTGGGGGAGGAGGAAGGTACGTGTTGTGAGGGAGGGGGAAATTACGTGTTGTGGGGAGGGGGATGGTACGTGTTGTAGGGGAGGGGGAAGGTACGTGTTGTGGGGGAGGAGGAAGGTACGTGTTGTGGGGGAGGAGGAATTTACTTGTTGTGGGAGAGCAGGAAGGTACGTGTTGTGGGGGAGGAGGAAGGTACATGTTGTGGGGGAGGGGGAAGGTACGTTTTGTGGGGAGGGGGAAGGTACGTGTTGTGGGGGAGGAGGAAGGTACGTGTTGTGGAGGAGGGGAAAGTTGCGTGTTTTGGGGGAGGGGGGAAATTACGTGTTGTGGGGGAGGGGGAAGTTCCGTGTTGTGGGGGAGGAGGAAGGTACATGTTGTGGGGGAGGGGGAAGGTACGTGTTGTGGGGGAGGAGGAAGGTACGTGTTGTGGGGGAGGAGGAAGGTACGTGTTGTGGGGGAGGAGGAAGGTACGTGTTGTGGGGGAGGAGGAAGGTACGTGTTGTGGGGGAAGAGGAAGGTACGTGTTGTGTGGGAGGAGGACGGTACGTGTTGTGGGGGAGGAGGAAGGTACGTGTTGTGGGGGAGGAGGAAGGTACGTGTTGTGGGGGAGGAGGAAGGTACGTGTTGTGGGGGAGGAGGAAGGTACGTGTTGTGGGGGGGGAAGTTACGTGTTGTGGGGGAGGGGGAAGTTGCGTGTTGTGGGGGAGGGGGAAGTTACATGTTGTGGGGGAGGGGGAAGTTACGTGTTGTGGGGGAGGGGGAAGTTACGTGTTGTGGGGGAGGGGGAAGGTACGTGTTGTGGGGGAGGGGGAAGTTACATGTTGTGGGGGAGGGGGAAGTTTCACGTTGTGGGGGAGGGGGAAGTTACGTGCTGTGGGGGAGGGGGAAGGTACGTGTTGTGTTAACATCAACGTTAAAATCCAGCTCTTTACGACAACTTAACTTACTTTTAAAGTTAGGTTAAAGTTGATAAAATTTACAATAAACACAAACTTGGAGAGAAATATAAAGAAACACAAACACAAACAAACGAGCATCGCAAGTCTGCATGTCGTGAAAACAAGAGAGATCCTCTTTAACGGGGTTGGCACTCACTATCACCGCCGTTCTCTTATCAGGTGGCACTGTACAGGCAGCAAGACAGTGCCATGGTCGGTACGTCACTGTACATGCAGCAAGACAGTGCCATGGTGGGTACGGCAGTGTAGCGAGCGTCCGTGCCACTGCCTGGTGAAGCGAGTGTCCGTGTCACTGCCTGGTGTAGCGAGCGTCCGTGCCACTGCCTAGTGCAGCGAGCGTCCGTGCCACTGCCTAGTGCAGCGAGCGTCCGTGCCACTGCCTGGTGTAGCGAGCATCCGTGCCACTGCCTGGTGTCTCGAGCGTCCGTGCCACTGCCTGGTGTAGCGAGCGTCCGTGTCACTGCCTGGCGTAGCGAGTGTCCGTGTCACTGCCTGTACATAATCGATCATGTACATCACTTTGGTGTCTCTATCGGCGAAACATTTCACCCGCACAGCCAGCTCCTGCAACATAATCCGGTCGAAAAGTTCTTCTGTCGTCTCCAGTGGTCACCTATACACGACCTAACTTAGGAGACCACTATGTGAGCGGAACGTACCACATTTGCCTAGTTATTTTTTGCATTGAGTTGTAACCAGAGAGTCATATCCGGTGAGAATAAGCTTAGGCAGGGCTTTGCAGATTAGAAGCAGCAGGTGTAAGATAATTTACATTTTAACCTTTCCTCGACAGAGGACTGAAGCCAGTCCCAAAGGTTTTAATACTGGGCTCCAGTGCTTGGGCTCGGAGAGACTCTCTCTCCTAGTTCAATATATCTTGACGACTCTGCTCGCATCCCGGACTGGATTACGGTGGCATTTCGACAGCCGGCCAGCTGGCCTGACACCACACGTACAGATACACTGTCTGGCATGACAGGTGGCGTGCTCTCTCTCGGCCGACTGTGTTCTCAGTGTGAGGGAGTTGCCAGGAAGGAGTGAGGAAGAAACAAGGAAGGAACAAGGAAGGAACAAGGAAGAAACAAGGAAGGAGCAAGGAAGGAACAAGGAAGGAGCAAGGAAGGAGCAAGGAAGAAGCAAGGAAGGAGCAAGGAAGGAGCAAGGAAAAAACAAGGAAGGAGCAAGGAAGAAACAAGGAAGGAGCAAGGAAGGAGCAAGGAAAAACAAGGAAGGAGCAAGGAAGAAACAAGGAAGGAGCAAGGAAGGAGCAAGGAAGGAGCAAGGAAGAAACAAGAAAGGAGCAAGGAAAAAACAAGGAAGGAGCAAGAAAGGAGCAAGGAAGGAACAAGGAAGAAGCAAGGAAGTAACAAGGAAGGAACAAGGAAGAAGCACGGAAGAAACAAGGAAGAAACAAGGAAGGAGCAAGGAAGGAACAAGGAAGGAGCAAGGAAGGAGCAAGGAAGAAGCAAGGAAGGAGCAAGGAAGGAGCAAGGGAAAAACAAGGAAGGAGCAAGGAAGAAACAAGGAAGGAGCAAGGAAGGAGCAAGGAAAAACAAGGAAGGAGCAAGGAAGAAACAAGGAAGGAGCAAGGAAGGAGCAAGGAAGAAACAAGAAAGGAGCAAGGAAAAAACAAGGAAGGAGCAAGAAAGGAGCAAGGAAGGAACAAGGAAGAAGCAAGGAAGTAACAAGGAAGGAACAAGGAAGAAGCACGGAAGAAACAAGGAAGAAACAAGGAAGGAACAAGGAAGGAGCAAGGAATGAGCAAGGAAGGAGCAAGGAAGGAACAAGGAAGAAACAAGGAAGGAACAAGGAAGGAACAAGGAAGGAACAAGGATGGAGCAAGGAAGGAGCAAGGAAGGAACAAGGAAGGAACAAGGAAGGAACAAGGAAGGAACAAGGAAGGAACAAGGAAGGAACAAGGAAGGAACAAGGAAGGAACAAGGATGGAGCAAGGAAGGAGCAAGGAAGGAACAAGGAAGGAACAAGGATGGAGCAAGGAAGGAGCAAGGAAGGAACAAGGAAGGAACAAGGAAGGAACAAGGAAGGAACAAGGAAGGAACAAGGAAGGAACAAGGAAGAAACAAGGAAGGAACAAGGAAGGAACTAGGAAGGAGCAAGGAAGGAGCAAGGAAGGAACAAGGAAGGAACCAGGAAGGAACAAGGAAGGAACAAGGAAGGAACAAGGAAGAAACAAGGAAGGAACAAGGAAGGAACAAGGAAGGAGCAAGGAAGGAACAAGGAAGAAAAAGGAAGAAAAAGAAAGGAACAAGGAAGGGGCAAGGAAGGAACAAGGAAGGAGCAAGGAAGGAACAAGGAAGGAGCAAGGAAGGAACAAGGAAGGAACAAGGAAGGAACAAGGAAGGAACAAGGAAGGAACAAGGAAGGAACAAGGAAGGAACAAGGAAGGAGCAAGGAAGGAACAAGGAAGGAACAAGGAAGGAACAAGGAAGGAACAAGGAAGGAGCAAGGAAGGAACAAGGAAGGAACAAGGAAGGAACAAGGAAGGAACAAGGAAGGAGCAAGGAAGGAACAAGGAAGGAACAAGGAAGGAACAAGGAAGGAACAAGGAAGGAGCAAGGAAGGAACAAGGAAGGAACAAGGAAGGAACAAGGAAGGAACAAGAAAGTTTAAATTTCCTTCGGATTTAAACTCACGAACTTTTTTTTTTGCAATCTGTAACAATTATTTTCTTGTCTGAAGACGAACTAATGAGACATTATGTTTCGTTCCCCAGGAACTTGATCAAGCCAATACCTAATTTCCTTCGTAAAGTTCCAGGTGAGCGAAACGTTGCCGTAATTATTATTATTGCAGTAATTATTTTGTAATAATTACCAATAATCGCAAAATTATTTTCTAGGTTAAGCTTCTAGTTAATGTAATTACGGCGGTAAAGGAAATTTTAACATGAATATTTAGAATTGTTGTCATGGTGTATATTGATAATTACCTCACTGTAATTATATGTCTGAGTTTGAAGGTGTCGAGCTCCAGTTACTGGGCCCATATTTTAAATGTCTGTTGGATGACATGAAGGGTGAATCTTCTTGTGTGTGTGTGTGTGTGTGTGTGTGTGTGTGTGTGTGTGTGTGTGTGTGTGTGTGTGTGTGTGTGTGTCTATGTACTCTTATTTAGAATTGCAGGGGTCGTATCTCAGCTTCATACCTGGTTCACTTCTCCTAGCCTGATGAGCCCTGTCATACCTACCCCCTAAAGCTGTGTATGAAATAACCCTCCTCTATTTCAACCACGTTATTCCACTTGTGTGTGTGATTCAAAGATCACAAGTTCGAGGTCCAGAGAAACATTTTGAATTTTTCTATAACATATCACAACACTCGTTGAAGCTTTTCCTAACATGTTAACGTGTTCATGTCTGGACATCACACAGCTGCTGTATATTCCAATTTTGGTCTATCCATAGATATGAATGTTCTTTTATATTCCCCAGAGAGTTACATGAGTTTCTCACAATTTCGTTTCAGTGATCTCCAAGTAACAATTTCTTTTTCGTTCCTCGTGGATCACTCTTCGTCTCTAATGGTTAGGTTAGGTAAGGTTCGTCAGGAAACAGGACAAATGTTTCCTGACGCGGTTCTTAGTCAGATGATGACCCGCCTTTGGAGCTTTTGGTCATCTGACCGAGGCCTTCCGCTGGCTTACCGGTCCACCCCTTTAAAAATTATGGTCATTTATAACCAGTCTGTTCGTCTCTAATACTTCCAATATTTTAACACATTCACCATCGTCCATCTTTCACTCCTTTTACTGAATATAACCAAGTAATTCTGCAGTCATTTAGTAACTTTTGGTTTCCTGCTCCTTCTGGCAGTCCAAACATATAAATTAATTTTTTTTATTGCCTCAAGCACTGAGCCTTGTGGTACCCCACTGGTCACGTTTTCCCAAGAGGCTATTTTTATTCTTATTGATGTTTACATTTTCCTCTAAAAAAATTTCTCATCCGCTGCAGTAATTTGCTTTTTATTACTCTTGCGTTTATTGCTTCAAATTTAGTCTATTAAGAGGAAAGTTTACCTAAGTTATTTATTTAGGATTATCAAGTTCTTGTCATATAACTTTTCATTTAAAATCGGTCCTCTTGTTCAGCCCCCTTTAGTCTCTTCAGGTAGGTCAGTCCTCTCAGCTCAGGGGATATTCTAGACGTAAATATTTATACAAATGTAAATGAAGAGGTACGAACACGATACGGCGGAATAATGTACTTATAAACACGTACGTAAGTGCAGGCGCTCAAGGCCAGTGCTATGCTGCGCGTCAGGTAAAAGTGAGAACTGGTGGTTAATTATTATTATTAAGCATTGTCAAATAATGCTTAACGTTTTCGCCGCCTGGGTCACAGAACCCAGCAAGGTTCATGTTTCTGTAGCCTAGATCACAGAACCCAGCAAGGTTCATGTTTCTGTAGCCTAGATCACAGAACCCAGCAAGGTTCATGTTTCTGTAGCCTAGATCACAGAACCCAGCAAGGTTCATGTTTCTGTAGCCTAGATCACAGAACCCAGCAAGGTTCATGTTTCTGTAGCCTAGATCACAGAACCCAGCAAGGTTCATGTTTCTGTAGCCTAGATCACAGAACCTAGCAAGGTTCATGTTTCTGTAGCCTAGATCACAGAACCCAGCAAGGTTCATGTTTCTGTAGCCTAGATCACAGAACCCAGCAAGGTTCATGTTTTTGTAGCCTAGATCACAGAACCCAGCAAGGTTCATGTTTCTGTAGCCTAGATCACAGAACCCAGCAAGGTTCATGTTTCTGTAGCCTAGATCACAGAACCTAGCAAGGTTCATGTTTTTGTAGCCTAGATCACAGAACCCAGCAAGGTTCATGTTTCTGTAGCCTAGATCACAGAACCCAGCAAGGTTCATGTTTCTGTAGCTTAGATCACAGAACCTAGCAAGGTTCATGTTTCTGTAGCCTAGATCACAGAACCTAGCAAGGTTCATGTTTCTGTAGCCTAGATCACAGAACCCAGCAAGGTTCATGTTTCTGTAGCCTAGATCACAGAACCCAGCAAGGTTCATGTTTCTGTAGCTTAGATCACAGAACCTAGCAAGGTTCATGTTTCTGTAGCCTAGATCACAGAACCTAGCAAGGTTCATGTTTCTGTAGCCTAGATCACAGAACCCAGCAAGGTTCATGTTTCTGTAGCCTAGATCACAGAACCCAGCAAGGTTCATGTTTCTGTAGCCTAGATCACAGAACCTAGCAAGGTTCATGTTTCTGTAGCCTAGATCACAGAACCCAGCAAGGTTCGTGTTTCTGTAGCCTGCCTACCTGCCTGGAGGGTCTTCCGGGGATCAACGCCCCCGCGGCCCGGTCCATGACCAGGCCTCCCGGTGGATCAGGGCTTGATCAACGAGGCTGTTACTGCTGGCCGCACGTAGTCAAACGTTCGAACCACAGCCCGGCTGATCCGGTACTGACTTTAAGTATCTGTCCAGCTCCCTCATGAAAACAACCAGGGGTCTATTGGCAATTCCCCTTATGGCTGGTGGGAGGCCCTGGACACTTATTGTGTTTTCGTTTAGTGTACTGATGGCGCCCCTACTTGTCATTGGGTGTATGTTGTATCGTCTTGCCAAGTCTTTTGCTTTCGTAGGGAGTAATATCTGTGTGCAAATTAAGGACCAGTGCCTCTAGGATTTTCCAGGTATAGATTATGATGTATCTCTCTCTCCTGTGTTCCAGTGAGTACAAGCCAAGTGCTTCCAAGCGTTCCTAGTAGTTAAGGTGTTTGATGGAACTTGTATGTGCAGTAAAGGTTCCCTGTACATTCTCTATATCTGCAATTTCACCTGCCTTGGATAGGGATGTCAATGTACAGCAATATTCCAGCCTAGAGAGAATAAGTTATTTAAAAAGGATCATCACTGGCATGGCATTTCTTGTCTTGAATGTTCTCATTATCCATCCTATCATTTCCGTCGCAGATGTGATAGTGGCATTGCTGTGATCCTTGAAGGTGAGATCTGGATCACAGAACCCAGCAAGATTATTGTTTCCGTAGCCTAGATCACAGAACCCAGTAATCTTCACGTTGTCGTAATACTGAATGCCACACCGCACAATTTCTCTGCCGGCCGGCAAGGTTATGCTATTACTGTTATTTCCCTTTCTCTCCGACTCCCGTGGTCTGTGTCGCAATTCTTGCGAGATATCGTAAGCAGCCTAGGTGGTACTTTTGATGTCTGAGAACCGCATAGTTGTCAGTGGTGTCAGAAGCTGATACAAGAGTTGGAAATATGTCTTGTTGTTGAGGCTTAGGCTTAGAGAAAAATATACATATTATATTTGACTATGCCTCTTTTTGGCAAATCAAAAACAGAAAGAAACAGCGGCAGTGACATTAGCTATTACTTCTAATTTTGTACCAGCTGCTACTATTACCACCACTATTATTTTTTTTCTATTACAGGTATCAAAACTACTGTTACGGTTACCACTACGGCAGTTACCACCGGCAGTAAATTACTGTGATAAAATAAAAAATTGGAAATTATTTCTATGCCGGTTCATTAACTAGCCTTCCTGGTAGCAGTACAAATCTACGAGTCAGAACTAATATTATCACGAGTGGGTTTGGCGGGGGTGGTAGTGGAAGGTGTGCAGGGAAGGCAGGGTGTTCTGGCAGCACGCTCCTCCACACTCGCCCTTGAAGTAATGAATCACAAGTTAGTGTGTCAGGTTGAAAGATTATTGACTGTACGAGGCTCATTAAACCCGCAGTTCACTTACACACACAAATCAGGAATTCTTTGGTTCCCAAAATAAGGATTAAATTAAACTCTTAGTGAATGCTGAGTAATAACTCACAAGGAGACAGTGTATATACCCGAGGGATATATACACCTCTCAATGTTTATGTCATGTTTTTAAAAAGACAAAGTCGGTTAAACAAAACCAGTTCTCCCCCCCCCCCAAAAAAAAAAAGGTCTTTAACAAATTATTAAATAATTTGTTAAATAATTGATTAATAGAATATTGTGAATTAACATAGAACACATTTTTTAACCAGGACTAACTTAGCAGTTATGACGCATTCTTTACGAGAGCTGTAACTCAGTGTAATAGATCGTCTGTAGCCGATGGTCTAATTGTGGATGTTGTCCAGAGTGTCATTATATATTCCTCTGTCCCGCAGTAAACCAGAGGGCAAAAAATTACCAAGCCAGTCCTACACTGGATGAAAAATCCTTGAAAAAATGTGAGCGAGAAACATGAGGTGTCGGTGGCAATGTGGACAAGTCAAACTGTTTTTCTAGACATAAAAAAGATATTTGTCCATGGAATCAGTTTGTACGAGTTCTGGAAATACGAATGATGAAGACCTTTCCAGCCTTAGTCACGTCACTTGCTGATGTTGGTGGATTACTGGTAACAGAAAGTATTTCACATACGTCTTGGCTATGCTGCACGGCTCGAAGGACTTTTATTCTCTTGGTGACGTTGTGTTACGACCAGTGACTTAATGAAGGATGAGACGAGGATACTGGTACAGGTCTCAGAGATTTACTTGCAGTTTGCTAATATCATAAATCTTGTTGAGACTAATCTTTACCCACTTTCAAGAAGATTACTGTTGTGAAGATTACTGTTGTGAAGATTACTGTTGTGAAGATTACTGTTGTGAAGATTACTGTTGTGAAGATTACTGTTGTGAAGATTACTGTTGTGTACAAGTAACTAGGTAATTAAATAAGTAATACGTATTTATTGAGGTTTCATATATAATTTGAAATATTTACGATGGTTTTTCAATAGTGAATTATGTAGAAAAAACGCCACATTGAAAATAGGAAATAAAACTTGAGCGCTTTCAAGTGCTTACATGAGGTTATATTTCTCATTTTCACTGTATATTTCTCATTTTCATTATATATTTCTTATATTTTCTGTATATTTCCTATATTTTCTGTATATTTCCTATTTTCACTGTATATATCCCGTTTTCACTGTATATTTCCCGTTTTCACTGTATATTTCCCATTTTCATTGTATATCTCACGTTTTCACTGTATATTTCCCATTTTCTTTGTATATTTCACGTTTTCACTGTATATTTCCTATTTTCTTTGTATATTTCACGTTTTAATTGTATATTTCCCATTTCAACTGTGGGATTTTTACACATTTGCAATCACGCGTTTTACTGTGATTTCTTCCATGTTGAATTTATTTTAGAATTATAACCCGATAGAGTGAAACGCTCTAATTGCCGTCTCATCTATAGTAATTAAATAAATTTTACATTTGCGTTGGCATAAATAGATGCCGTCTTGTGTTTTACTCTTAGTGATATTAATAAAAGTCTATTAAGGCACAAATGAGCAGAGCAGATCAATATACCAGTTAAAAATATTTTTGACAATATTATTGTTATCAATACTTTGTACTAATAACATATTGTTTTATAATATTTACTCAATTATACTTGAGCTAAAGGAACAACAGTGCTGGGGAAGGAACAATAGTGCTGGGGAAGGAACTATAGTGCTGGGGAAGGAACAATAGTGCTGGGGAAGGAACAATAGTGCTGGGGAAGGAACTATAGTGCTGGGGAAGGAACTATAGTGCTGGGGAAGGAACAATAGTGCTGGGGAAGGAACAATAGTGCTGGGGAAGGAACTATAGTGCTGGGGAAGGAACAATAGTGCTGGGGAAGGAACTATAGTGCTGGGGAAGGAACTATAGTGCTGGGGAAGGAACTATAGTGCTGGGGAAGGAACAATAGTGCTGGGGAAGGAACTATAGTGCTGGGGAAGGAACTATAGTGCTGGGGAAGGAACAATAGTGCTGGGGAAGGAACTATAGTGCTGGGGAAGGAACTATAGTGCTGGGGAAGGAACAATAGTGCTGGGGAAGGAACTATAGTGCTGGGGAAGGAACTATAGTGCTGGGGAAGGAACAATAGTGCTGGGGAAGGAACAATAGTGCTGGGGAAGGAACTATAGTGCTGGGGAAGGAACTATAGTGCTGGGGAAGGAACAATAGTGCTGGGGAAGGAACAATAGTGCTGGGGAAGGAACAACAGTGCTGGGGAAGGAACAATAGTGCTGGGGAAGGAATAATAGTGCTGGGGAAGGAACTATAGTGCTGGGGAAGGAACTATAGTGCTGGGGAAGGAACAATAGTGCTGGGGAAGGAACAACAGTGCTGGGGAAGGAACAATAGTGCTGGGGAAGGAACAATAGTGCTGGGGAAGGAACTATAGTGCTGGGGAAGGAACTATAGTGCTGGGGAAGGAACAATAGTGCTGGGGAAGGAACAATAGTGCTGGGGAAGGAACAACAGTGCTGGGGAAGGAACAACAGTGCTGGGGAAGGAACAATAGTGCTGGGGAAGGAACTATAGTGCTGGGGAAGGAACTATAGTGCTGGGGAAGGAACAATAGTGCTGGGGAAGGAACAATAGTGCTGGGGAAGGAACAACAGTGCTGGGGAAGGAACAATAGTGCTGGGGAAGGAGCAATAGTGCTGGGGAAGGAACAATAGTGCTGGGGAAGGAACAATAGTGCTGGGGAAGGAGCAATAGTGCTGGGGAAGGAACAATAGTGCTGGGGAAGGAACAGTAGTGCTGGGGAAGGAACAATAGTGCTGGGGAAGGAACAATAGTGCTGGGGAAGGAATAATAGTGCTGGGGAAAGAACAACAGTGCTGGGGAAGGAACAACAGTGCTGGGGAGGGAACAATAGTGCTGGGGAAGGAACAACAGTGCTGGGGAAAGAACAACAGTGCTGGGGAAGGAACAATAGTGCTGGGGAAAGAACAACAGTGCTGGGGAAGGAACAACAGTGCTGGGGAAGGAACAATAGTGCTGGGGAAAGAACAACAGTGCTGGGGAAAGAACAGCAGTGCTGGGGAAGGAACAACAGTGCTGGGGAAGGAACAATAGTGCTGGGGAATGAGCAATAGTGCTGTGGAAGGAACAATATTGCTGGGGAAGGAACAATAGTGCTGGGGAAAGAACAATAGTGCTGGGGAAGGAACAATAGTGCTGGGGAAAGAACAATAGTGCTGGGGA
>NC_091294.1:38399885-38409885 GCF_038502225.1 Cherax quadricarinatus | reverse complement strand
GAAGGGTCAAGGTGTTGAGTTTAGGATAGTGAAGGTGCTGAGTGCAGGATAGTGAAGGTGCTGAGTGCAGAATAGTCAAGGTGCTGAGTGCAGGATAGTCAAGGTGCTGAGTGCAGGATGGTCAAGGTGCTGAGTGCAGGATAATCAAGTTGCTGGGTGCAGGATGGTCAAGGTGTTGAGTGTAGGATGGTCAAGGTGTTGAGTGCAGGATGGTCAAGGTGTTGAGTGCAGGACAGTCAAGGTGCTGAGTGCAGGTTGGTCAAGGTGCTGAGTGCAGGATGGTCAAGTTGCTGAGTGCAGGAAGTCAATGTGCTGAGTGCAAGATAATGAAGGTGCTGAGTGCAGAATGGTCAAGGTGTTGAGTGTAGGATAGTGAAGGTGCTGAGTGCAGGATAGTCAAGGTGCTGGGTGTAGGGTAGTCAAGGTGCTGAGTGTAGGTTAGTCAAGGTGCTGAGTGCAGGATAGTCAAGGTGCTGAGTGCAGGTTAGTCAAGGTGCTGAGTGCAGGATAGTCAAGGTGCTGAGTGCAGGATAGTCAAGGTGCTGAGTGCAGGTTAGTCAAGGTGCTGAGTGCAGGATAGTCAATGTGCTGAGTGCAGGTTAGTCAAGGTGCTGAGTGCAGGTTAGTCAAGGTGCTGACTGTCTCGTGTCACACTGGAGGACTCATCTTCAACTGGTGTTGGGGAGGAGGGGGAGGAGGGGGCAGGAATCTGGGGACGCACCTCCCCCTCCATCTCAGCGAGGCGTGCCGTCAACAGATTGTGGGGGTAGGAACGCTGGGGGAATGCGCCCCCCTCCATCTCAGTGAGGCGTGCACCTTCAACAGGTGCTGATGTTGCAGGAACTTAGGAGAAGGGAGGGATGGTAGCGTCCCGTCTCTTCAACAGGTGCTGGGGAAGGGAGTGAAAAAACCTGGGTGGCAGCGCCCCCTTCACCGCTCAGTGAGCGCCGGAACTAACTTCAGAAGTAACCATACAAGTCCAATACAGTTTTTGCGAATATAATCCTCAGCCAGGTTCCCAGCGTCTTAGTTAATTCGTATTTTTTTTTATTCAAAACTCCCTTCATGGATATATTCGATCCTGTTTCCTATATTTTTTATGTTCTTTCTACTAATTCGTCTGCACAATTATTTCGTTGATTCTTCTAGCTTAATTAATAATGAGGACGTTGGACGAGCCTTTCTTCATGTCTATCTCTTACTAGATTTCTAGTCTTATCTAACACGTGTCTGATGCATACATCTGGCTAATTGGAAACCGTATTGCCAGAGGCTTGGCTAATTGAAAACTTCCTTTGTTTTGGATAAAACCGTTGGAAGTTGTGATGAAGGAAGTATTCCGAACACCTTCTCTTGTTTTTTGTCACCCACTTTAATAACTAAGTTAACCTGTGTTCATTTCATCAAGTGGTTATGCTACTGTGTTATGCAACACAAGTGCTATTCAACTTGTGTGTTCAGGAAAGATGTTAGTGTTCGCTTATGCAGGTTTCTGCCAGTTTCTCCTACATACATTTTATCACAGCCTACACAAAGCAAAACGCTCGTAAATCGCAGCACTTTCTTCACGACTGTGTGAAGTGTTTGCGAGTCTTGTGGATGATGTCTGGCGCTCTAGTGTTGTCATGGCTTAGTAACTTAGCAATATTAAGGGACACGGTCAGTGTTGTTTTGCGCTTTCTGGACGTCTTTTCTATGTGTGTCATTTTCCTTCAGCAATCTTGCGTAATGTGAGGCTAATGTAATTTTTCGAAGATTTCTTTGACATTGTTACTTTTCTCTTCTAGGAAGTCTGTGTCGTATATACTGCAAGTGCAGGACAAAATTAGACCAGGACACCTCTTTTGTTTTTATTTTGTTTTTCCTTACTGCTTACTGGCCCGGTGGCCTGGTGGCTAAAGCTCCCGCTTGACACACGGAGGGCCCGGGTTCGATTCCCGGCGGGTGGAAACATTTCGACACGTTTCCTTACACCTGTTGTCCTGTTCACCTAGCAGCAAATAGGTACCTGGGTGTTAGTCGACTGGTGTGGGTCGCATCCTGGGGGACAAGATTAAGGACCCCAATGGAAATAAGTTAGACAGTCCTCGATGACGCACTGACTTTCATTGGGTTATCCTGGGTGGCTAACCCTCCGGGGTTAAAAATCCGAACGAAATCTTATCTTATCTTACTGCTCGAGTGACACGCTTCCTCTAAACGTATTTGCTTGGAATTCGTCCTTTTTCTGAAACATTGCAAGCTTCTGAAGATGTATTGATTACAACAAGAAAGGCCTTGAGTAGTCATTCAACTCCCCCCCTCCCATGGTTGCTTTGCAATTTAATCAGTGAGTCTAAAAGTTAGTTAGTCATGAAGCCAAATCCCAAGCCAGTGGATACGTCGGGACGAGTTTTGGTGAGGGTGAAGTGCCAGATATCACTGTTATGTTTAATTACCTTGGTCGAGACTTTACTGTTGATAGCAAGGAAGACACTGATAGGACCTGGCTAACATTAATAGTTGGCTAGCACTAACAGCTGGCTAGCACTAACAGTTGGCTAGCACTAACAGCTGGCTAGCACTAACAGCTGGCTGGCACTAACAGCTGGCTAGCACTAACAGCTGGCTAGCACTAACAGCTGGCTAGCACTAACAGCTGGCTAGCACTAACAGCTGGCTAGCACTAACAGCTGGCTAGCACTAACAGCTGGCTAGCACTAACAGCTGGCTGGCACTAACAGCTGGCTAGCACTAACAGCTGGCTGCCACTAACAGGTGGTTCGAAAACCAGTCTTGTTTCAATCATACATGATGTAAATATACATACATGTATGCATATATGTATCATAATTATTATTTACCGTGTATAATAGATATTGTTTAATTAAATCTGCCATTATTAAACATATTATTATTAATTATTTATTATTATTATTATTATTATTATTATTAAAGATTCGCCGGTATTCTCCCAGCCCGGGCCTTTTCCAAGTGGTGGCCCGGCCTTGGCTCCCTCTTTAGGGAGTGTCTGAGACCTAAGTCTCCCATGGGAGGAGGCACAAGTACCTCCTCATCTTTGGGACCAACTGTCCCCAGGCCTAGCCACAAGCTAGGCCTCTCTGGTCTGCCATCCCCGCCCCAAGGGGGCAAATGGGAATGACAGTCTTATGAGCTAAAGGCTCGGGCTCAGGCACCTACCCTACCCTAGAAGGGTTAGGCATGGTGTCGATCTATATTAATTATTATTATTTTTATTATGGGGTTGTAAAAGAAGTAAATGCGAGGGTCTTGGCAAGAGGCGTGGAGTTAAAAGATAAAGAATCACACACAAAGTGGGAGTTGTCACAGCTGCTCTTTGCTGATGACACTGTGCTCTTGGGAGATTCTGAAGAGAAGTTGCAGAGATTGGTGGACGAATTTGGTAGGGTATGCAAAAGAAGAAAATTAAAGGTGAATACAGGAAAGAGTAAGGTTATGAGGATAACAAAAAGATTAGGTGATGAAAGATTGGATATCAGATTGGAGGGAGAGAGTATGGAGGAGGTGAACGTATTCAGATATTTGGGAGTGGACGTGTCAGCGGATGGGTCTATGAAAGATGAGGTGAATCATAGAATTGATGAGGGAAAAAGAGTGAGTGGTGCACTTAGGAGTCTGTGGAGACAAAGAACTTTGTCCTTGGAGGCAAAGAGGGGAATGTATGAGAGTATAGTTTTACCAACGCTCTTATATGGGTGTGAAGCATGGGTGATGAATGTTGCAGCTAGGAGAAGGCTGGAGGCAGTGGAGATGTCATGTCTGAGGGCAATGTGTGGTGTGAATATAATGCAGAGAATTCGTAGTTTGGAAGTTAGGAGGAGGTGCGGGATTACCAAAACTGTTGTCCAGAGGGCTGAGGAAGGGTTGTTGAGGTGGTTCGGACATGTAGAGAGAATGGAGCGAAACAGAATGACTTCAAGAGTGTATCAGTCTGTAGTGGAAGGAAGGCGGGGTAGGGGTCGGCCTAGGAAAGGTTGGAGGGAGGGGGTAAAGGAGGTTTTGTGTGCGAGGGGCTTGGACTTCCAGCAGGCATGCGTGAGCGTGTTTGATAGGAGTGAATGGAGACAAATGGTTTTTAATACTTGACGTGCTGTTGGAGTGTGAGCAAAGTAACATTTATGAAGGGGTTCAGGGAAACCGGCAGGCCGGACTTGAGTCCTGGAGATGGGAAGTACAGTGCCTGCACTCTGAAGGAGGGGTGTTAATGTTGCAGTTTAAAAACTGTAGTGTAAAGCACCCTTCTGGCAAGACAGTGATGGAGTGAATGATGGTGAAAGTTTTTCTTTTTCGGGCCATCCTGCCTTGGTGGGAATCGGCCAGTGTGATAATAAAAAAAAATAAATAAAAAAATTATTATTATTATTAGTAGTAGTAGTATTATTTATATTAATATTTTTAATTTTATTGCTTTTATTATTATTATTATTATTATTATTATTATTATTATTATTATTATTATTATTATTATTATTATTATTATTTTCATTGTTATTCATTTTATTGTTATAATTATTATAATTAATAATAATAATAATAATAATATTATTATTATTATTATTATTATTATTATTATTATTATTATAAGAGTAATAAATATATATTTCTGGCTCATAAACATTCCGTCATTATTTAATTACAACGTATATGAGGACGATCATGTTTAATAACGAAATTACTTTTAGCTATAATTACTGAGAGCAGAATAATTACCTTGTAAACTGTCACAGTCACGAGTTATTAGTGCTAACATGAAGGTCTAAGTTAGTTGGGGTGTATCTAGTTAGTTGAGGTTAATTAATTAGTTAGTTGAGGTTGATCTAATTTGTTAGTTGATATTGATCTAGTTAGTTATTTAGCTGGTGTTGATGTAGGTAGTTAGTTGAGGTTGACATAGTTAAGTTAGAAGGACTCGAATACTGTAGGTGTGGCAAGTGCAGTGGCTGTTCTTAACCTCAGGTTAGGTGAAGGTTTGTTGAGGGTTGTTGGGGGTTGTTGGGGGTTGTTGGGGGTTGTTGGGGGTTGTTGGGGGTTGTTGGGGGTTGTTGAGGGTTGTTGAGGGTTGTTGGGGGTTGTTGAGGGTTGTTGAGGGTTGTTGGGGGTTGTTGGGGGTTGTTGGGGGCTGTTGAGGGTTGTTGGGGGTTGTTGGGGGTTGTTGGGGGCTGTTGAGGGTTGTTGGGGGTTGTTGAGGGTTGCTGGGGGTTGTTGGGGGTTGTTGAGTGATGTTACAATTCGGTTTACCTTATGATATTATAACCTCTTCACACTTCCGACAAAATATCCATCGAATGAGTGATGGTGTAACTGTTTCTTTATTTCCTATCGCCTTACCTCACTATAAGCGAGTTTGCTGTACATGTGGTGGTCCTGGAGTGCAGGTCCCACACTGTGTCACTCACCTAAAGTGGTCTTTTACGACACATAAGTAGCAAACATCACCAGGCCACTTACGATAACTTAGCAATGTAATCCTGCAAGTGGCAAGTATATTCCAGTGATGGTATGTGCAAAGTGACACTTGATAGCTAAGACACACGTGGGTATTTTTATTGATGATTAAGACACATATGCATTACTTTGGTATCCTTATTGCTGAAACCTGCCTCCAGCACAGCAGACTTTTACACTCAGATATTTCATTCAGTTATAGGTGAGTATAAAACCTGAGGCAGTAGAAGTCATTTGGATGTGATCAATCCCTCAACCTTGATCAGAGGCAGTCAGTCCCTCAACCTTGATTAAAGGTAGTCAGTCCCCTCAACCTTGATCAGAGGCAGTCAGTCCCTCAACCTTGATTAAAGGTAGTCAGTCCCCTCAACCTTGATCAGAGGCAATCAGTCCCTCAACCTTGATCAGAGGCAGTCAGTCCCTCTACCTTGATCAGAGGCAGTCAGTCCCTCAACCTTGATCAGAGGCAGTCAGTCCCTCTACCTTGATCAGAGGCAGTCAGTCCCTCAACCTTGATCAGAGGCAGTCAGTCCCTCAACCTTGATCAGAGGCAGTCAGTCCCTCAACCTTGATCAGAGGCAGTCAGTCCCTCAACCTTGATCAGAGGCAGTCAGTCCCTCAACCTTGATCAGAGGCAGTCAGTCCCTCTACCTTGATCGGAGGAAGTCAGTCCCTCAACCTTGATAAGAAACAGTTCGTCCCTTAAGTAACATTTATATAGACACGAAGATGAAAAGGCAGGATATTAAATTACATGAGGATCAGGTGACCAGTAGTTTAATGGTAGAACGTCGAGTTCACAACAGGAAAAAAACCCTGGGGTAGACCGGTAATCCAGTGGAAGTCCTCGGTCAGATGGCCAAAAGCTCCAGCTGTGAGTCATCATATGACTAAGACCTGCATCAGGAAATACTTATCCTGTTTCCTGACGAGTCTTACCTAACCTAACCTTGTAGTTGGTATCCTCGTACATCAGGTTGGGGTTTGAAATAAATTGTTTCAAAAATAAGTGGGAAATAGTTCAAGGAAGCTTATTCGCGTTTGTCTTGTCACACACACACACACACACACACACACACACACACACACACACACACACACACACACACACACACACACACACACACACACACACACACAGTCTTGGGACTCCACAGAAACATGATACTTAACGTAAGTCACTTATTTCTCTTCCCATTGCGTTTTCCTTGAGGGTTTTGAGACACCTGAGAATATCTTTCAAGTATGACTTCAAATATTTAACAATGGTTTACCATTTTATTCGAAAGGTTTAACTCCCTGATTGACGGTACAGCTGCCCAGTTGCAAATTTTAGAATCAACATAGAGGTACCTCAATTAGCAGTCTGCAACAGAGCTCATTGCATCTATCCTCTCACTCAACACGATCGATGGAAATTCGTACAAATTGTCATTTATTTTCCCACATACACTACAGTAAAAACAAAAGTATCATGAACATACTCTTAAGTCACCAAGAAAAGAACGTTTACTCATAAATAGGTAAGTCGTAGTTCTGAAATTAAGTTTGCATCATGGGTCTGGTCGCGTGCAGCTGCGGGGCTGACAAAGACGGCACAACAACAGCCTCCATTGTCTGGCAGGGTTTAATTTCGCAGGATATTTTGGCGGTAAAACAAAGAAAAATGAACGCCTCACTTATTCAGAGTGAAGGCGGACTATTTCTAGTCCTCAGCAACAAGTACACAGGAGTACACGAGAGTACACGGAGCAGAGAGGTAACAGGAGACAATTGTGTACCAGCACACGGTACCTGTAACCTAGTTACATCACCAGAAACAATATACACTCTCAGTGTTATCTGCTGCTGCCGTCTGGTGCTGTAGATAGGACCCAAAGAACGAGGTAGGAGGCTCTCTCCTCTGCCTTAGCTCCCACCTGTCAACACTGCTCACATGGACATCAGGGTGAAAGAAGAACATCAGAGGCACCAACGTAGTAGTTCCGGATCCTTCCTATTAGAACTTCGGGTAGCCGAGACGGTCAGACTGTCAGTATACGGACCGCGGTTCGAACACCTCGTCCATCCTTCCATCCATGAGGTGTAACTCTCATCGTCTGCCCTCTAACTGACGTACATCGGTCAACATATTTCCCATGGCACTTTACTTTTACCCTTTGTACAACAGTAATAAAGCATTCCTGACACCACCATTAAAATAGTGGGAAGCAATAACAATACTCGTACAGATAATAGACTTTATACATAATAATATAACTTCTCGTTATAACAGACTGAAAAAACAGTGATTATATATATATAAATAAGGTATTGTCCAGTGTGGGTAGATTGGTAAAGCACTGCGTACCTTGTCCCAAGGTTCGTAGGTTCGAGTCTCCTTCAGCCAGAGATCAGTGTTAGTGTATATTTCGCCTGCTCTTGCGAATTCCTTGCATATATAAATATATTTATATATATATATATATATATATATATATATATATATATATATATATATATATATATATATATATATATATATGGAATTAGTGGAAGGTGTTTGCTCAATCCTAGTATAAACATTACCCTGCTCACACCTCAACACAATATCAAATCCCAATAACCAATTTTACGCTACAAAACAGAGTATGCAGAACAATTTACTGTTTTTTTTCTTTTACACGCCAGACAGAGTTATATATAGAGAGTTTTATTGAATGAGTAGAAGTCAATAATTTATATTTTTACTTCTTCCAGAACTCTGAATTTTTTTTTTTTTTAAATCTGCCATCAGATTGTTTTGTAAATTATCAACAGTCAGCATTTTGGTCAATATATCATTTTATTTTATATTATTTTATTTTAAAAATAAAAAAAAAATTATTTTTATTGTACTACTTTTAGGGAGGCAGAAATGTAGTGCTATGTGACTCTTCCACCACCATTACTACCACCATTACTACCACCACCACTACCACCACCACCATTACTACCACCATTACTACCACCACCACTACCACCATTACTACCACCACCACCACTACCACCACCACCATTACCACCACCATTACTACCACCATTACTACCACCACCACCACTACCACCACCACCATTACCACCACCATTACTACCACCATTACTACCACCACCACCACTACCACCACTACCACCACTACCACCACCACCATTACTACCACCATTACTACCACCACCACTACCACCATTACTACCACCACCACCACTACCACCACCACCATTACCACCACCATTACTACCACCATTACTACCACCACCACCACTACCACCACTACCACCACCACCATTACCACCACCATTACTACCACCACCACCACTACCACCACTACCACCATTACCACCACCATTACCACCACTACCATTACCACCACCACTACCATCACCACCATTACCATTATCCACCACCACCACCATCATCACCACCACCACCACTACCACCACCATTACCACCACCATTAACACCACCATTACCACCACCATTACCACCACCACTACCACCACCACCATTACCATTATCCACCACCACCACCACCATTACCACCACCATTACTACCACCACTACCACCACTACCACCACCATCACTACCACCACTACCACCACCACCACTACCACCACCACCATTACCACCACCATTACCACCACAACTACCACCACCACCATTACCACCACCATTACTACCACCACTACCACCACCACCACCACTACCACCACCACCATTACCACCCCCATTACCACCACTACCACCACCACCATTACCATTATCCACCACCACCACCATCATCACCACCACCACCATTACCACCACCACTACCACCACCACCATTACCATTATCCACCACCACCACCATCACCACCACTAACACCACCACTGTTACAAAAAACGCAATATCTAATAATAATAGAGATCTCCAGTGAATACTAGAAAGTACTGCCCTTCTAGCATCCAGCCTGTTACTGGGTTTTCGTAACAAGTAGTCAGTATCCTGGTCCAATTATCCATTAGAATTCAGTATTATTCAATAGTGCTTCAGGATTACAACTGGTAGGCTACTAACTAAAGTAATTAAAATTTAATAAGTTTATTAATAACAATATAGTAGTCTAGGCGTATAATATCAAAATAATTTAAAGTAATCAAAATAATCGCTTCTCTGGTGTACAGTAGTATTATGCTGAAGGCACATATCACATCTTTATGGCTTTTAAGTATCGTCTGGTACATTGTTAGCATTTAATAACATAATACTAATATATACAAGTTTGTGTGTATGTGTGTAAGTGCTCTAAGTAGTTCGCTATGTCTCAAGACTCGACTAGACTTAACCAGTGATTGACTAAAAGTCCTCACATATACTAACTTCTTGACCAACCTGGCAATCAGAACAGTTTGCTTGAACAATAAAACGACTGATAAGCCGAACAGCAATTTATCAAGCAACAACGACACAGATTCAGGAACAAGGAGATAATATAACGACACTAAGTAGGGACCATCTGCAGATCCTCCACAAAAGT
>NC_091294.1:38379885-38397385 GCF_038502225.1 Cherax quadricarinatus | reverse complement strand
CACTGAGAGGTGTATATCTCTGTGTATATACACTGAGACGTGTATATCTCTGTGTATATACACTGAGAGGTGTATATCTCTGTGTATATACACTGAGAGGTGTATATCTCTGTGTATATACACTGAGAGGTGTATATCTCTGTGTATATACACTGAGAGGTGTATATCTCTGTGTATATACACTGAGAGGTGTATATCTCTGTGTATATACACTGAGAGGTGTATATCTCTGTGTATATACACTGAGAGGTGTATATCTCTGTGTATATACACTGAGAGGTGTATATCTCTGTGTATATACACTGAGAGGTGTATATCTCTGTGTATATACACTGAGAGGTGTATATCTCTGTGTATATACACTGAGAGGTGTATATCTCTGTGTATATACACTGAGAGGTGTATATCTCTGTGTATATACACTGAGAGGTGTATATCTCTGTGTATATACACTGAGAGGTGTATATCTCTGTGTATATACACTGAGAGGTGTATATCTCTGTGTATATACACTGAGAGGTGTATATCTCTGTGTATATACACTGAGAGGTGTATATCTCTGTGTATATACACTGAGAGGTGTATATCTCTGTGTATATACACTGAGAGGTGTATATCTCTGTGTATATACACTGAGAGGTGTATATCTCTGTGTATATACACTGAGAGGTGTATATCTCTGTGTATATACACTGAGAGGTGTATATCTCTGTGTATATACACTGAGAGGTGTATATCTCTGTGTATATACACTGAGAGGTGTATATCTCTGTGTATATACACTGAGACGTGTATATCTCTGTGTATATACACTGAGAGGTGTATATCTCTGTGTATATACACTGAGAGGTGTATATCTCTGTGTATATACACTGAGAGGTGTATATCTCTGTGTATATACACTGAGAGGTGTATATCTCTGTGTATATACACTGAGAGGTGTATATCTCTGTGTATATACACTGAGAGGTGTATATCTCTGTGTATATACACTGAGAGGTGTATATCTCTGTGTATATACACTGAGAGGTGTATATCTCTGTGTATATACACTGAGAGGTGTATATCTCTGTGTATATACACTGAGAGGTGTATATCTCTGTGTATATACACTGAGAGGTGTATATCTCTGTGTATATACACTGAGAGGTGTATATCTCTGTGTATATACACTGAGAGGTGTATATCTCTGTGTATATACACTGAGAGGTGTATATCTCTGTGTATATACACTGAGAGGTGTATATCTCTGTGTATATACACTGAGAGGTGTATATCTCTGTGTATATACACTGAGAGGTGTATATCTCTGTGTATATACACTGAGAGGTGTATATCTCTGTGTATATACACTGAGAGGTGTATATCTCTGTGTATATACACTGAGAGGTGTATATCTCTGTGTATATACACTGAGAGGTGTATATCTCTGTGTATATACACTGAGAGGTGTATATCTCTGTGTATATACACTGAGAGGTGTATATCTCTGTGTATATACACTGAGAGGTGTATATCTCTGTGTATATACACTGAGAGGTGTATATCTCTGTGTATATACACTGAGAGGTGTATATCTCTGTGTATATACACTGAGAGGTGTATATCTCTGTGTATATACACTGAGACGTGTATATCTCTGTGTATATACACTGAGAGGTGTATATCTCTGTGTATATACACTGAGAGGTGTATATCTCTGTGTATATACACTGAGAGGTGTATATATCTCTGTGTATATACACTGAGAGGTGTATATCTCTGTGTATATACACTGAGAGGTGTATATCTCTGTGTATATACACTGAGAGGTGTATATCTCTGTGTATATACACTGAGAGGTGTATATCTCTGTGTATATACACTGATAGGTGTATATCTCTGTGTACATACACTGAGAGGTGTATATCTCTGTATATATACACTGAGAGGTGTATATCTCTGAGTATATACACTGAGAGATGTATATCTCTGTGTATATACACTGAGAGGTGTATATCTCTGAGTATATACACTGAGAGGTGTATATCTCTGTGTATATACACTGAGAGGTGTATATCTCTGAGTATATACACTGAGAGGTGTATATCTCTGAGTATATACACTGAGAGGTGTACATCTCTGAGTTTATACACTGAGAGGTGTATATCTCTGAGTATATACACTGAGAGGTGTATATCTCTGTGTATATACACTGAGAGGTGCATATCTCTGAGTATATACACTGAGAGGTGTATATCTCTGTGCATATACACTGAGAGGTGTATATCTCTGTGTATATACACTGAGAGGTGTATATCTCTGTGTATATACACTGAGAGGTGTATATCTCTGTGTATATACACTGAGAGGTGTATATCTCTGAGTATATACACTGAGAGGTGTATATCTCTGTGTATATACACTGAGAGGTGTATATCTCTGTGTATATACACTGAGAGGTGTATATCTCTGAGTATATATACTGAGAGGTGCATATCTCTGTGTATATACACTGAGAGGTGTATATCTCTGAGTATATACACTGAGAGGTGTATATCTCTGTGTATATACACTGAGAGGTGTATATCTCTGAGTAAATACACTGAGAGGTGTATATCTCTGAGCATATACACTGAGAGGTGTATATCTCGGAGTATATACACTGAGAGGTGTATATCTCTGCGAATATACAATGAAAGGTGTATATCTTTAAGTATACACAATGAGAGATGTATATCTCTGAGTATATACTCTGAGAGGTGTATATCTCTGAGTATATACACTGAGAGATGTATATCTCTGAGTATATACACTGAGAGATGTATATCTCTGAGTATATACACTGTGAGGTGTATATCTTTAAGTATATACAATGAGAGGTGTATATCTCTGAGTATATACACTGAGAGGTGTATATCTCTCAGTATATACACTGAGAGATGTATATCTTTAAGTATATACAATGAGAGGTGTATATCTCTGAGTATATACACTGAGAGGTGTATATCTCTCAGTATATACACTGAGAGATGTATATCTTTAAGTATATACATTGAGAGGTGTATATCTCTGAGTATATACACTGAGAGATGTATATCTTTAAGTATATACAATGAGAGGTGTATATCTCTCAGTATATACACTGAGAGATGTATATCTTTAAGTATATACAATGAGAGGTGTACATCTCTTAGTATATACACTGAGAGGTGTATATCTCTGAGTATATACACTGAGAGATGTATATCTTTAAGTATATACAATAAGAGGTGTATATCTCTGAGTATATACAGTGAGAGGTGCATATCTCTCAGTATATACACTGAGAGGTGTATATTTTTAAGTATATACATTGAGAGGTGTATATCTCTGAGTATATACACTTATAGGTGTATATCTTTAAGTATATATAATGAGAGGTGTATATCTCTGTGTATATACACTGAGAGGTGTGTATCTCTGAGTATATACACTGAGAGGTGTATATCTCCGAGTATATACACTGAGAGGTGTATATCTTTAAGTATGGTATAAACCTTGGTAATAAATACCGACAAGTTGGTTTAGAAAGACACGTAAGCAAATACTATAACATATTTATTAGAAAACGTTTCGGTCCTGGGACCTTGATCACTTCTAACATACAGAGGTAGAAAGACATTATATATATAGGCGGAGAGTGAGATGTGACGCACGTGACCTGAGGAATGTCATAAGAACATAAGAATGGAGGAACACTGTCGAAGGCCTACTGGCCCATGCGAGGCAGGTCCTTATCAAAACAACCTCTACCTATGATGAGGACCAGTAGACGATGAAATCATGTGACTCCTGTGTTGTTGGGTTGGTGCTGCTTAAGTATCATGTATGCCAATGTTTTTGAAATTTTGTAGTTTCCAGTGTTGCGTTCTATAGTGTCGGTGACGGCGATTAGTGAGGCTTCTAGGCACCGTCGGCGTCTGAGGTCTGGTTCGGTGAGAACATTGGCATACATGATACTTTTAAGCAGCACCAACCCAACAACACAGGAGTCACATGATTTCATCGTCTACCCGTCCTCATCATAGACAGAGGTTGTTTTGATAAGGACCTGCCTCGCATGGGCCAGTAGGCCTTCCACAGTGTTCCTCCATTCTTATGTTCTTATGACATTCCTCAGGTTACGTGCGTCACACCTCACTCTCCGCCTATATATATAATGCCTTTCTACCTCTGTATGTTAGAAGTGATCAAGGTCCCAGGACCGAAACGTTTTCTAATAAATATGTCATAGTGTTTGCTTACGTGTCTTTTTAAACCATATCTTTAAGTATATATAATGAGAGGTGTATATCTCTGAGTATATACACTGAGAAATGTATATCTCTGAGCATATACACTGAGAGGTGTATATCTCCGAGTATATGCACTGAGAGGTGTATATCTCTGAGTATGTACACTGATAGGTGTATATCTCTGAGTATATACACTGAGAGGTGTATATCTCTGAGTATGTACACTGATTGGTGTATATCTCTGAGTATATACACTGAGAGGTGTATATCTCTGTGTATATGCACTGAGAGGTGTATATCTCTGAGTATATACACTGAGAAGTGTATATCTCTGCGTATATACAATGAGAGGTGTATATCTTTAAGTATATACAATGAGAGGTGTATATCTCTGAGTATATACACTGAGAGGCGTATATCTCTGAGTATATACACTGAGAGATGTATATCTTTAAGTATATACAATGAGAGGTGTATATCTCTGAGTATATACACTGAGAGGTGTATATCTCTGAGTATGTATACTGAGAGGTGTATATATCAGCGTATATACAATGAGAGATGTATATCTTTAAGTATATACAATGAGAGGTGTATATCTCTGAGTATATACACTGAGAGGTGTATATCTCTCAGTATATACACTGAGAGGTGCATATCTTTAAGTATATACAATGAGAGGTGTATATTTTTAAGTATATACATTGAGAGGTGTATATTTGTAAGTATATACACTGAGAGGTGTATATCTTTAAGTATATATAACGAGAGGTGTATATGTCTGAGTATATACACTGAGAGGTGTATATCCAAGGTTTATACCATCTCTGAGTATATACACTGAGAGGCGTATATCTCCGAGTATATACACTGAGAGGTGTATATCTTTAAGTATATATAATGAGAGGTGTATATCTCTGAGTATATACACTGAGAAATGTATATCTCTGAGTATATACACTGAGAGGTGTATATCTCCGAGTATATACACTGAGAGGTGTATATCAGAGTATATGCACTGAGAGATGCATATATCTGAGAATATACACTGAGAGGTGCATATCTCCCAGTATATATACTGAGAGGTATATATCTCTCAGCATGCATATACACTGAAAGAATATTGTAATCCCTATTTCCGTCATTAAACATCCTTGACTAGTGGTGTACAGGCGATATGAAGCCTTAATGACCATCGTGCAGTTGATAGGCTTTAAACCCCATTAACCATTCAACCAAATCTATAATACGTCATACATAAATTATCGCTGGAAGCCTCGATGGGCGAAACGTGTGATATCTACATTATTTATAACAATAAGAATAACGGAAATAGACGATATTCCGACGACTTTAATAAATTACAGATGTTACTATCTGCATTGTAAGTGATGTGGCAGGTATTGTGTGGATGTAGCAGGTATTGTGTGGATGTAGCAGGTATTGTGTGGATGTAGCAGATATTGTGTGGATGTAGCAGGTATTGTGTGGATGTGGCAGGTATTGTGTGGATGTAGCAGGTATTGTGTGGATGTAGCAGGTATTGTGTGGATGTAGCAGATATTGTGTGGATGTAGCAGGTATTGTGTGGATGTGGCAGGTATTGTGTGGATGTAGCAGGTATTGTGTGGATGTAGCAGGTATTGTGTGGATGTGGCAGGTATTGTGTGGATGTAGCAGGTATTGTGTGGATGTGGCAGGTATTGTGTGGATGTAGAAGATATTGTGTGGATGTGGCAGGTATTGTGTGGATGTAGCAGGTATTGTGTGGATGTGGCAGGTATTGTATGGATGTAGCAGGTATTGTGTGGATTTAGCAGGTATTGTGTGGATGTAGCAGGTATTGCGTGGATGTAGCAGGTATTTTGTGGATGTAGCAGGTATTGTGTTGATGTAGTAGGTATTGTGTGGATGTAGCAGGTATTGTGTGGACGTGGCAGTGTGTGGTCGTGGCAGTGTGTGGATGTGGCAGTGTGTTGTCGTGGTAGTGTGTGATCGTGGTAGTGTGTGGTCGTGGCAGTGTGTGGTCGTGGTAGTGTGTGGACGTGGCAGTGTGTGATCGTGGTAGTGTGTGGACGTGGCAGTGTGTGGTCGTGGTAGTGTGTGGACGTGGCAGTGTGTGATCGTGGTAGTGTGTGGACGTGGCAGTGTGTGGTCGTGGTAGTGTGTGGCCGTGGTAGTGTGTGGACGTGGCAGTGTGTGGTCGTGGTAGTGTGTGGACGTGGCAGTGTGTGGTCGTGGTAGTGTGTGGACGTGGCAGTGTGTGGTCGTGGTAGTGTGTGGCCGTGGTAGTGTGTGGACGTGGCAGTGTGTGGTCGTGGTAGTGTGTGGACGTGGCAGTGTGTGGTCGTGGTAGTGTGTGGTCGTGGTAGTGTGTGGTCGTGGTAGTGTGTGAATGTGGCAGTGTGTGATCGTGGCAGTGTGTGTGTGGACGTGGCAGTGTATGGTCGTGGCAGTGTGTAGATGTGGCAGTGTGTGGTCGTGGCAGTGTGTGGTCGTGGTAGTGTGTGGACGTGGCAGTGTGTGGTCGTGGCAGTGTGTGGACGTGGCAGTGTGTGGTCGTGGTAGTGTGTGGTCGTAGTAATGTGTGGTCGTGGCAGTGTGTGGTCGTGGCAGTATGTGGTCGTGGCAGTGTGTGGTCGTGATAGTGTGTGGTCGTGGTAGTGTGTGGACGTGGCAGTGTGTGGTCGTGGCAGTGTGTGGTCGTGGCAGTGTGTGGTCGTGGCAGTGTGTGGTCGTGGTAATGTGTGGTCGTGGCAGTGTGTGGTCGTGGCAGTGTGTGGTCGTGGCAGTGTGTGGTCGTGGTAGTGTGTGGACGTGGGAGTTTGTGGTCGTGGCAGTGTGTGGTCGTGGCAGTGTGTGGTCGTGGTAATGTGTGGTCGTGGCAGTGTGTGGTCGTGTCAGTGTGTGGTCGTGGCAGTGTGTGGTCGTGGTAGTGTGTGGACGTGGGAGTTTGTGGTCGTGGCAGTGTGTGGACGTGGCAGTGTGTGGACGTGGCAGTGTGTGGACGTGGCAGTGTGTGGTCGTGGCAGTGTGTGGACGTGGCAGTGTGTGGTCGTGGCAATGTGTGGTCGTGGTAATGTGTGGTCGTGGCAGTGTGTGGTCGTGGCAGTATGTGGTCGTGGCAGTGTGTGGTCGTGGTAGTGTGTGGTCGTGGTAGTGTGTGGACGTGGCAGTGTGTGGTCGTGGCAGTATGTGGTCGTGGCAGTGTGTGGTCGTGGTAGTGTGTGGTCGTGGTAGTGTGTGGACGTGGCAGTGTGTGGTCGTGGCAATGTGTGGTCGTGGTAGTGTGTGGACGTGGGAGTTTGTGGTCGTGGCAGTGTGTGGACGTGGCAGTGTGTGGACGTGGCAGTGTATGGACGTGGCAGTGTGTGGTCGTGGCAGTGTGTTGACGTGGCAGTGTGTGGTCGTGGCAATGTGTGGTCGTGGTAATATGTGGTCGTGGCAGTGTGTGGTCGTGGTAGTGTGTGGTCGTGGTAGTGTGTGGACGTGGCAGTGTGTGGTCGTGGCAGTGTGTGGTCGTGGCAGTGTGTGGACGTGGCAGTGTGTGGACGTGGCAGTGTGTGGACGTGGCAGTGTGTGGTCGTGGCAGTGTGTGGATGTGGTAGTGTGTGGTCGTGGCAGTGTGTGGTCGTGGCAGTGTGTGGTCGTGGCAGTGTGTGGATGTGGCAGTGTGTGGTCGTGGCAGTGTGTGGTCGTTGTAGTGTGTGGACATGGCAGTGTGTGGTCGTGGCAGTGTGTGGATGTGGTAGTGTGTGGTCGTGGCAGTGTGTGGTCGTGGCAGTGTGTGGTCGTGGCAGTATGTGGTCGTGGCAGTGTGTGGTCGTGGTAGTGTGTGGTCGTGGTAGTGTGTGGACGTGGCAGTGTGTGGTCGTGGCAGTATGTGGTCGTGGCAGTGTGTGGTCGTGGTAGTGTGTGGTCGTGGTAGTGTGTGGACGTGGCAGTGTGTGGTCGTGGCAATGTGTGGTCGTGGTAGTGTGTGGACGTGGGAGTTTGTGGTCGTGGCAGTGTGTGGACGTGGCAGTGTGTGGACGTGGCAGTGTATGGACGTGGCAGTGTGTGGTCGTGGCAGTGTGTTGACGTGGCAGTGTGTGGTCGTGGCAATGTGTGGTCGTGGTAATATGTGGTCGTGGCAGTGTGTGGTCGTGGTAGTGTGTGGTCGTGGTAGTGTGTGGACGTGGCAGTGTGTGGTCGTGGCAGTGTGTGGTCGTGGCAGTGTGTGGACGTGGCAGTGTGTGGACGTGGCAGTGTGTGGACGTGGCAGTGTGTGGTCGTGGCAGTGTGTGGATGTGGTAGTGTGTGGTCGTGGCAGTGTGTGGTCGTGGCAGTGTGTGGTCGTGGCAGTGTGTGGATGTGGCAGTGTGTGGTCGTGGCAGTGTGTGGTCGTTGTAGTGTGTGGACATGGCAGTGTGTGGTCGTGGCAGTGTGTGGATGTGGTAGTGTGTGGTCGTGGCAGTGTGTGGTCGTGGCAGTGTGTGGTCGTGGCAGTGTGTGGATGTGGCAGTGTGTGGTCGTGGCAGTGTGTGGTCGTTGTAGTGTGTGGACATGGTAGTGTGTGGTCGTGGCAGTGTGTGGACATGGCAGTGTGTGGTCGTGGCAGTGTGTGGTCGTGGCAGTGTTAGTTACCATTTTGTTCTAGGCACATGTGTGTGTGTGTGTGTGTGTGTGTGTGTGTGTGTGTGTGTGTGTGTGTGTGTGTGTGTGTGTGTGTGTGTGTGTGTGTGTGTGTGTGTTTGTGTGTGTGTGGGTGTGTGTGTGTGTGTGTGTGTGTGTGAATGTGTGTGTGTGTGTGTGTGTGTGTGTGTGTGTGTGTGTGTGTGTGTGTGTGTTTGTGTGTGTGTGTGTGTATTGTGTGGTAGTGGCAGTGTGTGGTAGTGGCAGTGTGTGTGGTCGTGGCAGGTACTGAGTGGTCGTTGTAGTTACTGATTGGAGGTATCAAATACTTTCTCGTCTGAGTCACGTTAATAATGATAAAAGCGTATTCACGGTTCACGGTCATGGTAGAGCTTTCATGGAAAGTGCTGCATGACAAGAGTGACTCTCTACATTGCTGTCTATCTTCCTGTCTGTCTGTCTAACAGGACTGTCAGTCTGTTTCACTCTCTAACTTCAAGCTTTGCTTACTAGTCTTGTTTCCTTCGGCTTGTGTCTCTCCTTAGGATTCTCCTTCCCATCCTGCCTCATATCCTGCCCTCCTGCCCCACATCCAGCCTTCCTGCCTCACATTCTGCCCTCCTGTCTCACATCCAGCCTTCCTGCCTCACATCCTGCCATCCTGCCTTCCTGCCTCACATCCTGCCTTCCTGCATCACATCCTGCCATCCTGAATCACATCCTGCCCTCCTGCCTCACATCCAGGAATCCTGCCTTACATCCTGCCTTCCTGCATCACATCCTGCCTTCCTGCATCACATCCTGCCTTCCTGCATCGCATCCTGCCTTCCCGCATCACATCCTGCCTTCCCGCATCACATCCTGCCTTCCCGCATCACATCCTGCCTCCCTGCATCACATCCTGCCTTCCTGCATCACATCCTGCCTTCCCGCATCACATCCTGCCTTTCCGCATCACATTCTACCTTCCTGCATCACATCCTGCCTTCCCGCATCACATCCTGCCTTCCTGCATCACATCCTGCCATCCTTCCTCACATCCTGTCTTCCCGCATCACATCCTGCCTTCCTACATCACATCCTGCCATCCTGCCTCACATCCTGCCTTCCTGAATCACATCCTGCCATCCTGCCTCACATCCTGCCTTCCTGCATCACATCCTGCCTTCCTGCCTCACATCCTGCCTTCCTGCCTCACATCCTGCCATCCTGCCTCACATCCTGCCTTCCTGCATCACATCCTGCCTTCCTGCCTCACATCCTGCCTTCCTGCCTCACATCCTGCCTTCCTGCCTCACATCCTGCCTTCCTACATCACATCCTGCCTTCCTGCCTCACATCCTGCCTTCCTGCCTCACATCCTGCCTTCCTGCCTCACATCCTGCCTTCCTGCATCACATCCTGCCTTCCTGCCTCGCATCCTGCCTTCCTGCCTCACATCCTGCCTTCCTGCCTCACATCCTGCCATCCTGCCTCACATTCTGCCTTCCTGCCTCACATCCTGCCTTCTTGCGTCACATCCTGCCTTCCTGCCTCACATCCTGCCTTCCCGCATCAGATCCTGCCTTCCTGCCTCACATCCTGTCTTCCTGCCTCACATCATGCCTTCCTGTCTTACATCCTGTCTTCCTGCCTCACATCCTGCCTTCCTGCCTCACAACCTGCCTTCCTGCCTCACATCCTGCCTTCCTGCCTCACATCCTGCCTCCCTGCCTCACAACCTGTCTTCCTGCACCTCATCCTGCCTTTCTGTCTCACATCCTGCCTTCCTGCCTCACATCCTGCCTTCCTGCCTCACATCCTGCCTTCCTGCCTCACATCCTGCCTTCCTGCCTCACATCCTGTCTTCCTGCCTCACATCCTGCCTTCCTGCCTCACATCCTGCCTTCCTGCCTCACATCCTGCCTTCCTGCCTCACATCCTGCCTTCCTGCCTCACATCCTGCCTTCCTGCCTCACATCCTGCCTTCCTGCCTCACATCCTGCCTTCCTGCCTCACATCCTGTCTTCTTGCCTCACATCCTGCATTCCTGCCTCACATCCTGCCTTCCTGCCTCACATCCTGCCTTCCTGCCTCACATCCTGTCTTCCTGCATCACATCCAGCCTTCCTGCCTCACATCCTGCCTTCCTGCCTCACATCCTGCCTTCCTGCCTCACATCCTGCCTTCCTGCCTCACATCCTGTCTTCCTGCCTCACATCCTGCCTTCCTGCCTCACATCCTGCCTTCCTGCCTCACATCCTGCCTTCCTGCCTCACATCCTGCCTTCCTGCCTCACATCCTGCCTTCCTGCCTCACATCCTGCCTTCCTGCCTCACATCCTGCCTTCCTGCCTCACATCCTGTCTTCCTGCCTCACATCCTGCCTTCCTGCCTCACATCCTGCCTTCCTGCCTCACATCCTGCCTTCCTGCCTCACATCCTGCCTTCCTGCCTCACATCCTGCCTTCCTGCCTCACATCCTGCCTTCCTGCCTCACATCCTGCCTTCCTGCCTCACATCCTGTCTTCCTGCATCACATCCTGCCTTCCTGCCTCACATCCTGCCTTCCTGCCTCACATCCTGTCTTCCTGCATCATATCCTGCCTTTACTAGGTAAGACACACACACACACACACACACACACACACACACACACACACACACACACACACACACACACACACACACACACACACACACACACACACACACACACACACACACACACACACACACACACACACACACACACGAGAGGCTCCTCATATAACCCATTCACGGTCTAGGTCGAGGCCAGGTGACATTCACATGTGGGCGAAAATGACACTGGTAGAGCGAAACTGACGTGGATAGACCGAAACTCAGCTATTACCCAGTGAAACTGAACTGAGTTCCAGTGTAACAAGCGTCAAACGAAACACCAGTAAGGTCAATTAAAACTTAGTCAACTAAAAGTCAAAAAAAACTAGACGATATCTTAAATACTTCACAGTCGCTTTAAATGGTAGGTAAAGATGTATATTTCGGATATAGCAAAATTTCTTCTATTTCTTTCACAACTATTTTCAGAGGCTATACTATGGTATAACCTCTCAAAATAGTGACCAAGGCAAAACAAATGATTCACTGCGAATCTCAGATGAATTCGTGACAGCGCGCGTAAAGAAACGTCAACAAATTGTGATTACGCGCACTAGAAAAAAAACTTGTACCAAAAAATCGCTAGTGTGACGTCAATTATTTTTTTCCCCGATTGTCAGTCTGCACGAGGATATCCAAAACATATTTCGGGATTATTCCTCAGTGAAATCGCGGATTATATTATACATGAACACGAAGGACATTCACACGTATCGATGACAGGACTCTCCCTCCCCCGTCCAGTCTGTTTTTTTTTCCATTCTTGTAATTTTGGTGGCCATTTCGACTCAAATTCACGGGCGACTGTAACCAGAGGGGGTTCATGAAATTTTGATTCTTCCATAGGAGGCTTCCAGTGATCACACTGTATAAAGACAAAAGCTGTCTGGTAAAGCTCCAATCTTCGTGCCCGTGCTTCGGGTTATTCACGATTACGGTGCTCTTTACCAACTCCAAGACTGAGGGACTCATTATCTCTTTATTTTGTATTTATACTTCAACAGTCTTCTCGTTATGTCCTTGAATTTGTGTTTACAAAGTCACTGGTTGCAGAAACTGCTACAAATACACATAGCCAGATGTAGCACATGTGACTTCGTTCTTCAAAGCTCCTTTGTGTAGTGATTATCGTTTTGCAAATGCAGTTTAATACAGCGTATGAAAAGTTCTGTGACGTATAGTACAATGCGCCTTTCCAAGCGCTCTTCAGTTCTGTCTATTTTTTCAATCGAAATTGCAATTAAAGAGAAAAAGAAAATTGCTCTGAGACTTCAAGCCACATAGTTCAAATTTTTTTATATAAAACCAGTGTTTGGTTTAGTTTAAGGATTTTTGAAGTACAGTCATACGCCGGTTTACGCCATCTGGGCCTACGTCAAATTCGCCTTTACGCTACTTTTTCTAGAGAAAATTTCAGTTCAGCGAACGTCATATATATAATTTTTAATTTTGTTCATTATTCTTTAAAAAAAATATGAGTAAAATGCTTTCAGCAATAGTTATATTTTTTTTCGCGAGTTATTTACGCTAGTTTTACGGTATTTGTCGTCAGTTTTAAGGCATTAAGTCCGGTTTACGTCAAAAACCGGGTTACGTCACGGCTCCTGGAACCAGTTAATGACGTATAGCGGACTGAGCGAAACGTTCTGTGTGTTTGAATACGCGGAGGCTTAATGATCGTCTTTTATAGGTAAATAAATAATAAGATGGTGCTAAGATAGCGATATAATAGTGACATGACGGTGACAAGATAGCAACAAGATAGTGAAAATATAGTGGTAAGATTGTGGCTTTTAAGCCATTTTCAGGTTTAAGGTAATTTAAACATATTTTCTGAGTTTTATGTTATTGTGAGGTCATATAAGCCATTTTTAGGGTTATGAAAATCATTCTCTCTCTATCTCTCTGTCTCTCTCTCTCTCTCTCTCTCTCTCTCTGTCTGTCTCTCTCTCTGTCTCTCTCCCTCACTCTCTGGATGGTATATTCTTTCCGGTGAGATAATAGTTATTCGCGGGTTTTAAAGTAATTTTTTTTTTTTTTTTTTTTGGGGGGGGGGGGGGTTAAAAGCCATCTTCGGAAGTTTTGGAGTCATTTTCACTTTATTGAGTAATGTAATACGTCAGCATGAAGTGCGTATGTCACAGTTTCTTTGAATCAAGCCTTGGCCAGAGTGCACGAGCCTGCCAGCCTTCCATGAGGAAGAAACAGAGGGAAAAAGGAAGAAACAGAGGGAAAGAGAAAGAACAGAGGGAGAAAAGGAGGGGGGGGGAGAGCGAGAGAGACAAAAGGGTAAGAGGGAGAAAGGAGAGTTGGGGTAGAATTTCTCCAAGAGAATGTGCAGATGGACACGACCCTTGTGTGTCATATATTCAAGGCATCCAGGAACCATTACTCCACCTCCAATACTACCTCCACTGCTACCTCCAATACTACCTCCACTGCTACCTCCACTACTACCTCCACTACTACCTCCACTGCTACCTCCACTACTACCTCCACTACTGCCTCCACTACTGCCTCCACTACTACCTCCACTACTGCCTCCACTACTACCTCTACTACTACCTCCACTACTACCTCCACTACTACCTCCACTGCTACCTCCACTACTACCTCCACTACTACCTCCACTACTACCTCCACTACTACCTCCACTACTACCTCCACTACTACCTCCACTACTACCTCCACTGCTACCTCCACTACTACCTCCACTACTACCTCCACTACTTCCTCCACTACTACCTCCACTACTGCCTCCACTACTACCTCTACTACTACCTTCACTACTACCTCCTCTACTACCTCTACTACTACCTCCACTACTACCTCCTCTACTATCTCCACTACTACCTCCACTACTACCTCCACTACTACCTCCACTACTGCCTCCACTACTGCCTACACTACTGCCTCCACTACTACCTCCACTACTGCCTCCACTACTACCTCCACTACTACCTCCACTACTGCCTCCACTACTACCTCCACTACTACCTCCACTACTACCTCCACTACTGCCTCCACTACTACCTTCACTACTACCTCCACTACTACCTCCATTACTACCTCCACTACTGCCTCCACTACTACCTCCACTACTACCTCCACTACTACCTCCACTACTGCCTCCACTACTACCTCCACTACTACCTCCACTACTACTACCACTACTGCCTCCACCACTACCTCTACTACTGCCTCCACTACTACCTCCACTACTACCTCCACTACTGCCTTCACTACTACCTCCACTACTACCTCCACTACTACCTCCACTACTACCTCCACTACTACCTCCACTACTACCTCCACTACTACCTCCACTACTGCCTCCACTACTGCCTCCATCACTACCTTCAATACTGCTCCCACTACTACCTTCAATATCTCGTTTCCCCTCCACTACGTCCTTTCTCTCCGTCTCCTGCGTCGACATACCTTGAACTTGCCCTCCATCATGTAGACAGCGCAGTGGGCGCGGTGTGGCCGCCCTCACCTGCGCCAGTCGCCACTTTGTGTTATTTCTAAGAATTTGAAATTTATCAATTGATTGATTAATTGAAAATAGTCGATTAATTGATCAACTTATCAAAATACAGGTAGTAGGTTGGTAGAGAGCAATCACCCAGGGGGAGAGATATTACCCTCCTCTCACACGAGTGTAAAACGGAAGCCTGTTTCATATTTCGCACTCTGGCAGGACTGCTGGATTTTTTTTCTTTCTGTCTCATAAACACGTAAGATGACAGGTAAATCTTGCTGCTACTGCTTACACACATGCGAACGTGCGTGTGTATGTGTGGATACACACTCATTTAAATTTTCCTCTGAAGTTCTTAATCGTTCCTTTCTACGCAAAGTTTCGTTTGAATTTACATGAGGACGTAGGATCGAATCCTTCCTTCGTAAGCAATGCAGGACGTAGAAGGCGACAGAAATGAAAGGAACAAAAATCTTGAAATTTTAACGAACTATATCAGTCACCAAAACGACAGCAATGGAATATTACGTCAGTGGTACACAGTACCTGTGCAGTACCGATAATCTGATGAATTTGACACCTGTGCAAGGAGTCAGGTGTTGCACTTGTGTCTAGATTATCAAAAATCAAACACCTTCATAACTGATAATTTATAAGTGTAAAGAAGTTGGATGTTGTAGCACTAAGCGAAACAAGGCCAGAAGCTGTGGGAGAATCTCATGGGTGACGAGTAAGTGGAGTAAATTGGTTGTAACTGAAAGAACCAGAACTGAAAGAAAACCAGTGGTGGTACTTTAAATGGCAAACTGTGCAGCTTCTAGGCAGTCACTGAAGAGTCCCAGAATTTATCGGCTTCGCTTGACTAGCAGAATAACGTAAATTTAGTTCACCCAGCTGACGATGGAACGTATATGTGTATAAAAATCTGTTTCTTTTGACTCCAGTCACCATGGCGAACTTGCAACACTAGAGGGTGCTATAAACGAAGGAATTTAATTTGATGCAGAATTCTGTGAGATCGACAAAGTCCTGCCAAGCTTGATACAGAGGAAATCTCCCACAACCCTACTGTCCACCTGTGACAACGTCTTCAGCTGCTGCACGTCTTGTCTAGTTCTAGAATATACGTGCCTAACCTCCTACCCCTGTTGTTGTAGGTTCGCCGGTCTTTTCCCAGCCCGGGTCTTTTCCAGATAGTGACCTCCTACCTCTGGTTCAGATTAATCAGGGCAAAGTGAGTGAACACCTATTAAGGCTGAGGGACTGATTACCTCACCTTCCACTGTCTCTTTCAATACAGTCTCAATAATAAAAGCCACTGGTTGGCGAAACGTCTTCATAATAAAGATACCCAGGTGTTGCACATGCGTTTCGTTCACCTAGTTGAAACTGAATTACATTAATGTAATTATAAAGGACGATCAAAGCTGAAGATTATTTTACCTCGCAGTCATAGATGACTTGGTCACTGGGGACATAAGTGAAAAGAGATGTGACGTCTTAACTGTAACATTTTTTATGATGATACTATTAAATGTGTTGAATAAATCACGCGATTCATGTAGGTGAATGTTATTTATGGTGCCATGAGTGCGAGTAATATTCTATCAAGTCCCTCTTCAACAACACTGACTGCGACACGTCACCTATCACAACATAAACTAGATTTATATGTGTGCCACGAACGCAGACTAAAACAATACGTGAATTGTGAACTCAGACATGAACAATGCACATATCATGAACACATACATGATCGATATATATATATATATATATATATATATATATATATATATATATATATATATATATATATATATATATATATATATATATATATATATATATATATATATATATATATATATATATATATATATATATATGCAAAACAACCACTGTGAAAGAGTAGTGAAATTCCAAGCGCTTTCGTGACAACTCACATTGTCAATTCTATAAACTTTACTGTTGAGTTTGAGGAAAATAACTCATTGCCTTTTCTAGATGTTTTAATTATTAAGAGTAATAATGAATTCAAATTTAAAATTTACAGAAAACCTACAAACAACTGTTCCTATGTCCACTATTATTCCTCGCATCAAGATAAAGTCAAACTGTCTGTTTTCTCATCAATGTTTTTGAGAGCTTTACGAATATGTAGTCCAGGGTTCATAGATGAAGAAATATCCAAAATTTATGAAATAGTCATTGATCTGAAATACCCGAGAAATGTAATTGATAAATCATTTAAAATTGCTAGAAATACTTTTTACAATCCAAAAAGGGACAACCAACCTTATTCAACTAAAAATATGTTGGTTCTCCCTTACCAAGAAAACTTGGTTGATATGCCTTCTCTTCTTAAGACTTTTAATATTAAAGTTGAATTTAAAAATCTTGATACAGTAAAAAAACTTTTGATAAAGAATTCCCCCCAAAATGCTGACGGATGTGTCTATAAAATTCCTTGTAAAATTTGCGATAAAGTTTATTACGGTCAAACTGGTAAAAATCTCGAACTA
>NC_091294.1:38332385-38372385 GCF_038502225.1 Cherax quadricarinatus | reverse complement strand
TTGGCTGGAAATTTTCAGCACACTGTTTACATCCCCTTTATTTATTCCTGTTTTCCATTTATACACCTCGATCATATCCTCCCTAATTCTACGCCTTTCGAGAGAGTGCAGATTCAGGGACCTCAGTCTATCCTCATAGGGAAGATTTCTGATACATGGGATCATCTTTGTCATCCGCCTCTGTACGTTTTCCAGAGCATTTATATCCATTCTGTAATACGGTGACCAGAGCTGAGCAGCATAGTCTAAATGAGACCTAACCAAGGATATATAGAGTTGAAGAACAACCTTGTGATTGGTTGATGCGTTAGAAAGGTTACTTGTGATTGGTTGATGCGTTAGAGAGGTTACTTGTGATTGGTTGATGCGTTAGAGGGGTTACTTGTGATTAGTTGATGCTTTAGAGGGGTTACTTGTGATTGGTTGCTTCGTTAGAGGGGTTACTTGTGATTGGTTGATGCGTTAGAGGGGTTACTTGTGATTAGTTGATGCTTTAGAGGGGTTACTTGTGATTGGTTGGTGCATTAGAGGGGTTGCTTGTGATTAGTTGATGCTTTAGAGGGGTTACTTGTGATTGGTTGCTTCGTTAGAGGGGTTACTTGTGATTGGTTGATGCGTTAGAGGGGTTACTTGTGATTGGTTGGTGCATTAGAGGGGTTACTTGTGATTGATGGATGAGACAGTACGCTCCAATGCTATTTTCTAATATAATGCAGCGGTTAATCCTCATTATAATAATTTAACAAAATAATTCGCTCTGATTGGTTAATGTAACGGAGTTTTCACTCTGATTGGCTAAGGTGATGCGGGTGGTTCACTGTGATTGGATAATGTAACTGAGTGCTCTCCAGGGATTGATAAGTGCAAGTGAGTGGTCTCTTCTGATTGGCTGATGCAGTGATAGCGTCTCGTCTCGTGACTGGCTACCATAATGATATCAATTACTATAATTGGTAGACTTAACAAAGGATTTTATAACTACTCTGATAAGTGCCCTAATTAAGACGGCTGTGTGTATACATATATATAAATATATATATATATATATATATATATATATATATATATATATATATATATATATATATATATATATATATATATATATATATATATATATATATATATATATATATATATATATATGGGTAGAGGGGAAAGGGAGATGAGAAGGGGGAGGAGGGAGAAGAGAGGGAGAGATAAGAAGCAGCAAACCTGTACAACACCAACTTCCTCACAGCTGGTGTCTCACAGCTGGTGTCTCACAGCTGGTGTCTCTCAGAGACTTGCAAATGAAGGTATATTTGTGGAGTTCAAATATTACGTTACACTTAAGTGTAAGATAATATTTGAACGAGTGGAACAAGTGGGAAGAGACGTGAATGAAGATTTTATAAGTATGATAATCATGGGGGAGCGCTAAACCCGTAGGATTATATAGCGCATGTAGGGGGGGGGGAAGAATGTAAGGTATCCAGACTCAATTCAGGGAACTGGAGCACAGATCCAATTCGCAAGATCAAGAGCCCATCACCAGCGTCAAGGAACCTCCCTCGAGGGGCCGTGAAGGAAGGGAAACTGGGTCAGGAAGTGGCTGAAGTGGCAGAGAAGTGGCGGAGGGGAAAGCAAATAAAACTGGGTGTAGAAGAAGTGAAAGTGCCAATGATAAGCGAGAGGGGAAGAGGAAGGGGAGGAGAAAGAGGAATAGGAGGGGAATAGGTGAGGAGGAGGAGGAGGGGTAAGAAGGAGGAGTAGGAAGGAGGGGGGTGAGGAATGTATATAGACACAGTCATTTACCCTATTAAGCTCCTGCCAAAAGTGGAGGGGAGGATGGGGTGAAGGAGAGGGGTGTGAGGGGAGAGAGAGAGAGAGACAGAGAGAGAGAGAGAGAAAGAGAGAGGGAGGGAGGGGGTGGGGAGGTTGGTGGTGACTCCAGGTGGAATGAGAGGTGATGAGGGCTGGTGAAGAGTTAGTATGAGGTGGTAAGGGGAAAGTGAGGTAGGGGTTTTTGGGGGGATGAGAGGGAGTCAGGACTGGTGGGTGAGGTGAGTGGGTGGAGGGGGGAGGGTGAGGGTGGTGGTGGTGGGGTGGGTGGTGAGTGGGAGGTGGGTGAGGTGAGGTGTGGGTGAGTGAGGGTGAGGTGAGGTGGGTGAGGGGTGTGGTGGAGTGTGGGTGGAGTGGATGGTGGGTGAGGTGGATGGTGAGTGGTGGTGGTGGTGGTGGAGAGGTGGGTGAGTGAGTGGTGGTGGTGAGGTGGAGGTGAGGTGAGTGGTGGTGGGTGAGTGAGGTGAGTGGTGAGTGGTGGGTGGAGGTGAGTGGAGTGAGTGGAGGTGGTGAGTGGAGGGGTGGTGATGGAGTGAGTGGAGGTGAGGTGGAGGTGGAGTGGGAGTAGGTAGGTATGGAGGTGAGGTGGGTGGGTGAGGGTGAATGGTGGTGGTGAGGGTGAGGTGGTGAGTGGGTGAGGGGTGGTGGTGGTGAGTGTGGAGGTGAGGTGGTGGAGGTGGTGAGTGAGTGAGTGGTGTGAGGTGGGAGTGAGTAGGTGAGGTGAGTGGAGTGGATGGTGGTGAGTGGGTGAGTGTAGGAGGTGAGGGTGGGTGAGTGGTGGAGGTGAGGTGAGTGGTGGAGTGGAGGTGGGTGGAGGTGTGGTAGGTGGAGTGGAGGTGAGTGTGGGTGGGTGAGGTGGGTGGGTGATGGGTGGAGTGAGTGGAGTGAGGGGTGAGTGGTGAGTGGTGGGTGGTGGTGGAGGGTGAGTGGAGTGAGGTGGTGAGGGGGTGGTGGAGGGTGGAGGTGGAGGTGGAGTGGTGGTGAGTGGTAGGAGTGGGTGGTGAGTGGGTAGGTGAGGGTGGAGGTGAGTGGTGAGTGTGAGGGTGTGAGGTGATGAGTGGAGGGTGAGGTGGAGGTGGTGAGGGTGGGGTGGTGAGGAGTGGTGGTGAGTGGGTGGGTGAGGTGTGAGGTGGTGGTGTGGTGGTGAGGTGAGTGGGTGGTGGTGGAGGTGGAGGTGGTGGAGGTGGTGAGTGAGTGAGTGAGGTGGGTGAGTGAGTGGAGGGTGGGATGGGGGTGGGTGAGGTGGGTGGAGTGGGTGGTAGGAGGTGAGGTGGGTGGAGTGAGTGGTGGGTGGGAGGGGTGAGGTGGTGGTGGTGGAGGTGAGTGAGTGAGGGTGAGTGGTGGAGGTGGAGTAGGTGGATGGGTGGTAGGTGGTGGGTGAGTGAGGGTGGGAGGTGGGTGGAGAGGGTGAGTGGCTGAGTGAGGGTGGAGGTGGGTGGTGGTGGTGTGTATAGTGGGTGAGGGTGGAGGTGGGTGGGTGGTGGAGGGTGAGGTGAGTGGGTGGAGTGTGAGTGGAGTGGAGGAGGTGGAGGTGGAGTGGGAGGTGGAGGGTGAGGGTGGAGGTGGTGAGTGGGTGTGGTGAGTGAGTGGGATGGTGGGTGAGTGAGGTGGAGGGTGGTGGTGGAGGTGGTGAGTGGTGAGGTGAGTGAATGAGGTGGTGAGGTGGTGGTGGTGAGTGAGTGAGTGAGTGAGTGGCTCTTGCGAACAACATCTTCCTCAATCGTGACGATCATTCTATCGTCACTCACAGCCATGACGATCATTCTATCGTCACTCACAGCCATGACGATCATTCTATCGTCACTCACAGCCATGACGATCATTCTATCGACACTTACAGCCATGACGATCATTCTATCGTCACTCACAGCCATGACGATCATTCTATCGTTACTCACAGCCATGACGGTCATTCTATCGTCACTCACAGCCATGACGATCATTCTATCGTTACTCACAGCCATGACGATCATTCTATCGACACTTACAGCCATGACGATCATTCTATCGTCACTCACAGCCATGACGATCATTCTATCGTCACTCACAGCCATGACGATCATTCTATCGTCACTCACAGCCATGACGATCATTCTATCGTCACTCACAGTCATGACGATCATTCTATCGTCACTCACAGCCATAACGATCATTCTGTCGTCACTCACAGCCATGACGATCATTCTATCGTCACTCACAGCCATGACGATCATTCTATCGTCACTCACAGCCATGACGATCATTCTATCGTCACTCACAGCCATGACGATCATTCTATCGTCACTCACAGCCATGACGATCATTCTATCGTCACTCACAGCCATGACGATCATTCTATCGTCACTCACAGCCATGACGATCATTCGAGGCTAGCGTGGCCATTATATCATTATTCAAGACTATAGTAGTCATTCTATCATCATTCCCGGCGTGGTTGGTCATACTGTCATCATTCTCTGCCAGAACGGAGACATTCACTTCAAGTCGTGTATTCACGTATATATATGTCGTAGATTAGGTTTTACGGTTCTGAGGCGCCAGTTTTCGTGTCATTAAGGTCTATTGTTGTGTGGGATTATTCGAGAATGGTACCAATGGTAAACCACTGTTTGTCTTCTCTTAACTTTGCTAACTATTCTGAGAGAGGCAGAGTTAGTGGTATTGTTCCAGTTCGCACGACTCTATCATTCGTCAGTGGGTTGGGATCTTCAGCCTAGTCTGTTGTCTCACTTACACTACCGACCCATCGTAGTCTCATTACACTTTAAACTTTGGTTTCCAAGGGCACAGTGTCATATGTTATAAGCTCAGGCTTGTATCAGGCCCTGAGACATAGTTGTTTCCAGGTTAGTGTTACACACAAGTGTGTATTTATGTCCCTGAGACAGTTGCTTCCAGGCTAGTGTTTCACATACGTTTGTGTTTAAGCCCCTGAGACAGTAGCTTCCAGGCTAGTGTTTCACATACGTTTGTGTTTAAGCCCCTGAGACAGTAGCTTCCAGGCTAGTGTTTCACATACGTTTGTGTTTAAGTCCCTGAGACAGTTGCTTCCAGGTTAGTGTTACACATGCACGTGTGCATCTTAATTTTTAATGGGGTGGACCGGTAAGCCAGCGGAAGGCCTCGGCCAGATGATCAAAAGCTACAGTGGCAGGTCATCATTTGACGAAGACTCGCATCATGAAACACTTGTCATGTTTCCTGAAGAACTTTACGTAACCTAAACTAACCTGACACATCGGTTAGTGTCAAGCACAGATTTAGTTCTTGTCTGTGTCTCTGAACGTGACGTTGCTGTCAGGTATTTTGAGAGGGGTAAAGTAGGTTAATATTTGTGATATTGTCTGGAAGTTTTATGAAAACCTCACTAACTTCAGATGTAAACTGGATCCTGTGTGGAACTATGCAGCGTTATGTATCATTTGATCATTACCTGGAGTTGCTTCTGGAGGTCACCTGGTCCTAGACCAGGCTTTCTGGTTGCTGGCATGATCAATCAAGCAGTTACTGCCCGCCGCCTGCTGTCCAACCTATGAATCACAACCCGGCTGATCAGGAACCGTTTTTGAGGAATTTGTCTAGTTCCTTCTCAAAGACGGCTAGGAGTGTGTTAGTAATCGCCTCTCATGCATGAAGGAAGAGTGTTGAAGAGTCGTGGTCCATAACACTTTTCTCTCAATGTATTAATCGCTGTCCTACTTTTCACTGAGGTGTCCTGTACCGTCTGCCAAGTAGTGATTTCAATGTACAGATTTGGGATCAGTCCCTCCATTATCTTCCAGGTGTAGATTATGATGCATCTTTCTCGCCTACGTTTTAACTTCATTAACTCTGTAAGAAATTTTGATGTGCAAAGTTGAAGTTCATAATAGTCATCGTAAATAATTTATCCCCCAGGATTTTCTTGTTTCCTATTAAAGAGTCTTTAAAAATCTATCAGTTCTTCGAGACTTTTGATCATTAATGATGGTAGTTACCAAGAACTGTCTCCTGCTGGCATACTACCCACCTACTACCCATACTATTCTAGCTGACAGTTCTATATAAAAAAAAAGCTACACTTGACAAAAGATGCTCCTATCAGGCTGGCTGTCTAACTTTTGGTCTGGTGGGATGCGAGTTTTTAACAAGGATACTGAGGGGAATTGAGGGATGAGAAGACGTGAGAGATGGTGATGGGGGGTGAGGGATGAGCGGAAGAGTGAGAAGTGAAAGTGAGAGTACAAGAAAAGTGAGTAACCAAAACAAGAAACCTCACATGAGTCCAGCACAACGAGAGGTTATGTTTTCAAAATAAGTATCACTGATAATGATGTTCTACACATAACTTTGTCAGCCGCGTCCATAACACGGCTCTGCTCTCACAGCTTGATATCATTCAGGAGAAACATACTCTAAATCCTTAGTGAAAAATACTGTCGTGCCGTTTCGAAATTAACACTGGTAAAATGGCGCCTCCACATTCAAATAACAATGCAAACATTCTTTCAAGTAGGATAAACAGAGTTTAACGCATGAAAGTGATCAGGATAGGCTTTTCAAGGTAATGGCATGGAATCGAAAATCGCGAATGGCCCATGTACAATTAAGGAAAGGGCAACTGCACATGCTGAGTGTTCCATGAATATTCCCCTAGACATAGTTCACCATGGTTGAAAATCTGAGGCTGGTCAGATATGGCGTCCAGAAGTTAAAAACGAAAATCTTTGAAGGAAGTTGGTGGAAGACAAGAAAACTGCCTCCAACTCGCGCCTACAAACGAAACTTAACAGGCAATATCTTACCTCTAATAAGCATCAGCCATTAAATGCTGAAGACGTTCAGAAGAGATAAACTGAAAATTATTGAAAGAAATTTAACGGGAACAACAATTTTACACTATTTTACACATAAAAAGATCAAATCTGCACTTACAGATATGACTCACTTTCCGGCGTTGCCGAATCTTTTGTCACCATCGTTTGAAGCTCCGTCACTGATGATTTTTAGAAGTTATTCGAACAATACCAGGACGCTGGGACAGCTTTGGTTACATGGAAATAGAACATGTCAATTGTTCCAAGAATTTAGTCTCCGTTACCGTACACAAGTGTTGAAATTTTCAGGGTGATTGAATGAAGCGTTCATGAGTCTCGAGCGAAATATAATCGAAAAGTTGGAGGGAGAAGAAACAGGAAAAATATTAAGGTAATTTTTTAATGGTAGCATTTATGGGGATGCATTCAAACTAATGGCAACACCTCAGTGTACTTGAAAAATACTTTCTGCTGAGGCGAAGAGAGTTACATGAAAAATAAAAACACAGGAAAGGGGCTGGACCAATAACAGTGGTCTAGGACCGACCGAAATGTCATCTTAAGTTTCTTGCGGAAGTGTGGGAGTTATTTCTGTGAATGTCAGAAAATATATACGTGGAACATACCTGGAGAGGGTTTCAGGGTCAACGCCCCCGCAGCCTGGTCTGAGACCTGGAAAATACTGAAGGATAAAGTCCCCAGTTTTCGTCCTGCTGTGCCAAGTGACTGCAGTGAGAATATGGAAATAATTGAAGAATAAGCGCAGAAAAAAAGTGCTGCCATAGGTAGGGCTGCCATAGGTAAAGCTGCCATAGATAGGGCTATCATAGGTTGGCCTGCCATAGGTAGGGCTGCCATAGATAGGACTATCATAGATTGGGCTGCCATAGGTAGGGCTGCCATAGATAGGGTTATCATAGGCTGGACTGCCATAGGTAAGGCTGCCATAGGTAGGGCTATAATAGGCTGGGCTGCCATAGGTAGGGTTATCATACGCGGGGCTGCCATAGGTAGGACTATCATAGGCTGGGCTGCCATAGGTAGGGCTGCCTTAGGTAGGGTTGCCGTAGGTAGGGTTGCCATAGGTAGGGCTGCCATAGGTAGGGCTGCCATAGGTAGGGCTGCCATAGGTAGGGTTATCATACGCTGGGCTGCCGTAGGTAGGGCTGCTATAGGTAAGGCTGCCATTGACTGGGCTGTCATAGGATGGGCTGCCATAGGCACCACCAGATATAAGAAACACTGTGGCGGAATCAGTGTGGACGTTTTTTAGAGAGGAAACTGGAGGAAACAAGTGTTGGATCAGCCAGCCTGTGTTAGCTCCGAAAGCCGCTAGCAACAACAACCAGGCAGACCAGGCAGTCAACAAGGAAGTCTGGCTCAAGATAAGACTTTGTTGGTGAAAGGGGCCACAGTAGGTCACAGGTGTGACACAGCACATCAAAGGGCCACCAGGAGGAGGAGGAGAAGGAGGAGGAAGAAGAAGAAGAGGAGGAGGAGGAGGAGGAGAAGGAGGAGGAGGAGGAGGAGGAGGAGGAGGAGGAGGAGGAGGAGGAGGAGGAGGAGGAGGAAGAGGGAAGGAAGAGCAACAGGTGGCAGGTTAATTTAGATAGTGGATCTCGCTGACACCTGCCTTCCACCCTTCCCCCTCCCCTTCTCCCTCCTCTTCCCCCTCCCCCCTACCTGCCCATCTTTTGTTTACCTCGACAGCTGACTTGTCACTCTGCCGTTGTCCCTGTGACGTCTGCCCTGATGTCACCCCTGGTTGTTATCTGGCGACACTTCTAGCTTTCGTCTCCCTTAGCATTATCGTTAGCTATTGTCTGCTTTAGCGTCACCTCAGTTGTTGTCTGCCCCGGGGAACATCACCTCTAGTTGTCGTCTGCCCCGGCGGCGTCACCTCTAGTTGTCGTCTGCCCCGGCGGCGTCACCTCTAGTTGTCGTCTGCCCCGGCGGCGTCACCTCTAGTTGTCGTCTGCCCCGGGGAACATCACCTCTAGTTGTCGTCTGCCCCGGCGGCGTCACCTCTAGTTGTCGTCTGCCCCGGCGGCGTCATCTCTAGTTGTCGTCTGCCCCGGCGGCGTCACCTCCCATAACTGATAAATAAGACAAAGAGAGAGAGAGAGAGAGAGAGAGAGAGAGAGAGAGAGAGAGAGAGAGAGAGAGAGAGAGAGAGAGAGAGAGAGAGAGAGAGAGAGAGAGAGAGAGAGAGAAAGAGAGAGAGAGAGAGAGAGAGAGAGAGAGAGAGAGAGAGAGAGAGAGAGAGAGAGAGAGAGAGAGAGAGAGAGAGAGAGAGAGAGAGAGAGAGAGAGAGAGAGAGGAAAAGTCAAATAAATTAAGGGATAATTTTAACAAGGTCTTTATTAAATAAAACTAACCTAAAAGAAGAAAGACATAATAATAATCAGAATAACCAAAGCTAAATATAAAATAAATTATCTTAGAACACAGGAGCCACCACAGGTCAGTACAATGAAACACAAATAACGTCGTTGACTTGTAATACAATATTGGTAGGCACAAGACTGAGACTATGAAGGTAACTATGAAGGTAACTATGAAAGTGACTATGAAAGTAACTATGAAAGTAACTATGAAGATAACTATGGGTAACTATGAAGGTAACTTGGAAACGAGCGTCACCACGTATCACAGGCATCTCGTAGGTAAGCTGAGCAACGGTTGACCAGGAGGTGTAAATGCTGCAAGGTCGTTCAGGGACCTCCGGAACGTAGAGAGTAATCTGAATTTGTAAGCTAAATCCCGTTCCCATCAGCTCTCTCTCTCTCTCTCTCTCTCTCTCTCTCTCTCTCTCTCTCTCTCTCTCTCTCTCTCTCTCTCTCTCTCTCCACGTGGAACCAACCCAAGAACTGAGCACCAGGAGGAAACAAGGAGGTTAAAAATGCGTAAAGTTGAAGACGAAGGGACAAGGTAAACAACCCAGTTAAGAACTGGAGCTTTCAAAACACTACGATATCCCAACACTAATTTTGACGTAGACTCCATTGCGGTCTCTTCACTGTACCTGAAGAGACAACAGACGCTCCTGAAGAGAGAAAAACTGAGAACAGAAACCCAAAAGAATAAGAAGGAAAGACGATAAATGACGAAACAGAAAAATTAGGAGAAATCCTTCGCTATATGGCGCTACATACTGCCTCTCTCTCTCTCTGGTTCTCTCTCTCTTTCGAGAGAGAGAGAGAGAGAGAGAGAGAGAGAGAGAGAGAGAGAGAGGGAGAGAGAGAGAGAGGGTACTGAAGACCTCCACAACCGAACTACAGTCAGTCAAATAAAACAAACTTTGTCTAACCTTTTCCTTTACACCGTGACCTGTGAACCCTCTGACGACGTTTCGGTCCCTCCTGGACCACTGTCAAGTCACAGTCGATCCCCGGCACTGGCAAAACCTGCTGTCTTTATTCAACTATCAATAAGTAGGCACCTGGGTGTGAGAAGCTCGGTACAACCAGGAACTTTCTGTATAGTATGCCAATGTTGTGAACTACGTCTGCAATAGTTGTCCCATATACTTGTAGAACTACAAGATTATTATTATTATTATTATTATTATTATTATTATTATTACTGATTTGTCAGCATGCTAGCAGACACCTTTCTGCCACAAGAATGTCATTCCCGCTACCTATGGGATTAACTTACAGAAGTTAGGCCTGACAATGGTTTCCAACATTATCCAGTCAGGTGGGACGGGAGGATCACCACAAAACAGTGACTACAGCATTATTCAGTACAAAGAAAACTTTGATTAAAATGCGTAGAAAAGTACACTGGCTCAGAGGACTCATACAAATAGTGTACAAGAAATGTGCATTACAAAAAAAGATAAAAAATCTAAGTATGATAGCAGATAACATACTATGAAAGGTAAAAAAAAAGGGGGGGGTAAAATAAGAGCTGTTACCTACATCACCTCTTTTACAAGCCTCTTTTTTTTATTGTACTGGGACAGACAAGTTGGGAACAGGATGAAGTTGGAGCTATCTGTGGGTCAGCTATTTGATCAATTGACTATATTTCGTTGATGTCATTATCTTGTAAGAACATGTTCCAGACTCGAGTCATCCTAGGAATAAATGATCTAAGATGAAGTGATGTTCTGGAGAAGGTTACAGCCAGAGTGAAGTTGCTGCTGGCTGCCCGTCTTGTGGTGTAGAAACTCACTTCTCGCTGACCTGGAAGTGGAGACAAGTGTGGTACTCTGACAATATAGGCCTTGTACATAACAAAAAGGCAACCCATATCCCTTTCTCTCTCTCTCTCTTTCTCTCTCTCTCTCTCTCTCTCTCTCTCTCTCTCTCTCTCTCTCTCTCTCTCTCACTCTCTCTCTCTCTCCCTCTCTCTCTCTCTCTCTCTCTCTCTCTCTCTCTCTCTCTCTCTCTCTCTCTCTCTCTCTCTCTCTCTCTCTCTCTCTCTCTCTCTCTCTCTCTCTCTCTCTCTCTCTCTCTCTCTCTCTCTCTCTCTCTCTCTCTCTCTCTTTCTCTCTCCCTTTCTCTATCTCTCTAATCTACCTACATATCTATCTATCTATTTATCTATCTATTTATCAATCTATCTATCTAATCCTAAGGACCTGCTATTTCCCCCTTTATCGTCTTGGTAATAACGAAATTAACTTGTTATAGAACATCGATACATCCAGTGAATGGTCCTGGTTCTCCTACATCGATAACGCGCGTGTGTGTGTGTGTGTGTGTGTGTGTGTGTGTATACTCACCTAGTTGTACTCACCTAGTTGAGGTTGCGGGAGTCGAGTCCAAGCTCCTGGCCCCGCCTCTTTACTGGCCGCTACTAGGTCACTCTCCCTGTGCCGTGAGCTTTATCATACCTCTGCTTAAAGCTATGTATGGATCCTGCCTCCACTACAACGCTTCCCAAACTATTCCACTTCCTGACTAATCTGTGGCTGAAGAAATACTTCCTAACATCTCTGTGATTCATCTGTGTCTCCAACTTCCAACTGTGTCCCCTTGTTACTGTGTCCAATATCTGGAACATCCTGTTTTTGTCCACCTTGTCAATTCCTCTCAGTATTTTGTATGTCGTTATCATGTCCCCCCTATCTCTCCTGTCCTCCAGTGTCTTCAGGTTGATTTCCCTTAACCTCTCCTCGTAGGACATACCTCTTAGCTCTGGGACTAGTCTTGTTGCAAACCTTTGCACTTTCTCTAGTTTCTTTACGTGTTTGGCTAGGTGTGGGTTCCAAACAGGTGCCGCATACTACAACATGGGCCTAACGTACACGGTATACAGGGTCCTGAACGATTCCTTATTAAGATGTCGGAATGCTGTTCTGAAGTTTGCTAGGCAGCAGTTATTTGGTTGATGTGAGCCTCAGGAGATGTGCCTGGTGTTATACTCACCCCAAGATCTTTTTCCTTGAGTGAGGTTTGTAGTCTCTGGCCCCCTAGACTGTACTCCGTCTGCGGTCTTCTTTGCCCTTCCCCAATCTTCATGACTTTGCACTTGGTGAGATTGAACTCCAGGAGCCAATTGCTGGACCAGGTCTGCAGCCTGTCCAGATCCCTTTGTAGTTCTTCCTGGTCTTCGATCGAATGAATTCTTCTCATCAACTTCACGTCATCTGCAAACAGGGACACCTCGGAGTTTATTCCTTCCGTCATGTCGTTCACAAATACCAGAAACAGCACTGGTCCTAGGACTGACCCCTGGCCAGGACCCCTCTGGTCACAGGTACACCCCTCTGACACCTCGCCACGTACCATGACTCGCTGCTGTCTTCCTGACAAGTATTCCCTGATCCATTGTAGTGCCTTCCCTGTTATCCCTGCTTGGTCCTCCAGTTTTTGCACTAATCTCTTGTGTGGAACTGTGTCAAACGCCTTCTTGCAGTCCAAGAATATGCAAACCACCCACCCCTCTCTCTCTTGTCTTACTGCTGTCACCATGCCATAGAACTCCAGTAGGTTTGTGACACAGGATTTCCCGTCCCTGAAACCATGTTGGCTGATGTTGATGAGATCATTCCTTTCTTGGTGTTCCACCACTCTTCTCCTGATAATCTTCTGCATGTCAGTGACACTGGTCTGTAGTTTAGTGCTTCATGTCTGTCTCCTTTTTTAAAGATTGGGACTACATTTGTTGTCTTCCATGCCTCAGGCAATCTCCATGTTTCAATAGATGTATTGAATATTGTTGTTAGGGGTACACATAGCGCCTCTGCTCCCTCTCTCAGGACCCATGGGGAGATGTTATCTGGCCCCATTGCCTTTGAGGTATCTAGCTCACTCATAAGCCTCTTCACTTCTTCCTCGGTTGTGTGTACTGTGTCCAGCACTTGGTGGTGTACCACACCTTTCCGTCTTTCTGTGTGTACTCACCTAATTGTACTCACCTAATTGTGGTTGCAGAGGTCGAGACTCAGCTCCTGGCCCCGCCTCTTCATTGATCGCTTCTAGGTCCTCTCCCTCTCTGCTTCCTGAGCTTTGTCATACCTCTTGTTAAAACTATGTGTTGTTCCTGCCTCCATTACTTCACTTGTTACGCTATTCCACTTCCTGACGACTCTATGACTGAAGAAATACTTCCTAACGTCCCTGTGACTCGTCTGAGTCTTCAGCTTCCAGTTGTGACCCCTTGTTTCTGTGTCCCCTCTCTGGAACATCCTATCTCTGTCCACCTTGTCTATTCCCCGCAGTATCTTGTATGTCGTTATCATGTCTTCCCTGACCCTTCTGTCCTCCAGTGTCGTCAGTCCGATTTCCCTCAACCTTTCCTCGTACGACATTCCTGAGCTCTGGGACTAGCCTTGTTGCGAAACCTTTGTACTTTCTCTAACTTCTTGACGTGCTTGACTAGGGTGTGGGTTCCAGACTGGTGCTGCATACTCCAGTATGGGACTAACATACACAGTGTACAGTGTCTTGAACGATTCCTTATTAAGGTATCAGACGCTATTCTCAGGTTTGCCAGGCGCCCGTATGCTGCAGCAGTTATTTGGTTGATGTGTGCCTCCGGTGACGTGCTCGGTGTTATGGTCACCCCAAAGGTCTTTCTCTGAGAGGTCTGTAGTCTTTGTATGGTCACCCCAAAGGTTTTCTCCGTAGGTCTGTAGTCTTTGTTCACCTAGCCTATACTCTGTCTGCGGTCTTCTTTGCCCCTCCCCAATCTTCATGACTTTGCATTTGGCATGGTTGAATTCGAGAAGCCAGTTTCTGGACCACATGTCCAGCCTGTCCAGGTCTCTTTGCAGTCCTGCCTCATCCTCATCCGATTTAATTCTTCTCATCAACTTCACATCATCTGCGAATAGGGACACTTCAGAGTCTATTCCTTCCATCATGTCGTTCGCATATATCAAAAATAGCACTGGTCCTAGAACTGACCCCTGTGGGACTCCGCTCGTTACAGGCTCCCACTGTGATACCTCTTCACTTACCATGACTCGTTGCTGCCTCCCTGTCAGGTATTCCCTTATCCATTGCAGTGCCCTCCCTGTTATATGCGCCTGATCCTCCAGCTTCTGCACTAATCTCTTGTGGGGAACTGTGTCAAAGGTCTTGCAGTCTAGGAAAACGCAATCAACCCACCCCTCTCTCTCGTGTCTTACTTCTGTTACCTTGTCATAAAACTCCAGAAGGTTTGTGACACAGGATTTGCCTTCCATGAACCCATGCTGGTTTTCATTTATAATCTTGTTCCGTTCCAGGTGTTCGACCACTCTCCTCCTGATAATCTTCTCCATGACTTTGCACACAATACATGTCAGAGACACAGGTCTGTAGTTTAGTGCCTCATTTCTGTTTCCTTTCTTAAATATGGGGACTACATTTGCTGTCTTCCATTTCTCAGGTAGTTGCCCAGTTTCAAGGGATGTGTTGAAGATTGTGGTTATGGGCACGCACAGCATCTCTGCTCCTTCTCTAAGGACCGATGGGGAGATGATGTCCGGTCCCATCGCCTTTGAGGTATCAAGGTGACTTAGCAGCTTCTGCACCTCCTCCTCGGTTGTTCGTATGTCATCCAACACTTGTTGGTATATTCCCTCTTGATGTTCCCTTCTGTGCTGTCTTCCCACAGCCCTTCCTGTCTCTACTGTAAAAACTTCCTTAAATCTCCTGTTTAGCTCCTCACATACCTATTCCACCTCACCCTCCCTCCATCACAACGACCCTCCCTCCATCACAACCACCCTCCCTCCATCACACTCACCCTCCTTCCATCACATTCACCCTCCCTCCATCGCACTCACCCTCCCTCCATCACACCGACCCTCCCTCCATCACAACCACCCTCCCTCCATCACAACCACCCTCCCTCCATCACAACCACCCTCCCTCCATCACAACCACCCTCCCTCCATCACAACCACCCTCCCTCCATCACACTCACCCTCCCTCCATCACACTCACCCTCCCTCCATCACAACCACCCTCCCTCCATCACACCGACCCTCCCTCCATCACAACCACCCTCCCTCCATCACAACCACCCTCCCTCCATCACAACCACCCTCCCTCCATCACAACCACCCTCCCTCCATCACAACCAACCTCCTTCCATCACACTCACCCTCCCTCCATCACACTCACCCTCCCTCCATCACACTCACCCTCCCTCCATCACACTCACCCTCCCTCCATCACACTCACCCTCCCTCCATCACAACCACCCTCCCTCCATCACACTCACCCTCCCTCCATCACAACCATCCTCCCCCCATCACAACCACCATCCCTCCATCACACCGACCCTCCCTCCATCACACTCACCCTCCTTCCATCACACTCACCCTCCCTCCATCACACTCACACTCCCTCCATCACAACCACCATCACCTCCGTCACAACTACCCTCCCTCCATCACACTCACCCTCCCTCCATCACAACAATCCTCCCTCCATCACAACTACAATCCCTCCGTCACAACCACCCTCCCTCCATCACACTCACCCTCCCTCCATCACATACACTCTCCACCTCCCTCACAACCACCATCACCTCCGTCAACCCAACTTCCACCCTCCCCATCACACCGACCCTCCCTCCATCACACTCACCCTCCCTCCATCACAACCACCATCCCTCCGTCACAATCCACCCCCCTCCATCACCTCCACCCTCCCTCCATCACCCACCCTCCTCACCCACCCTCCACCCTCCCTCCATCACACTCACCCTCCCTCCATCACACTCACCCTCCCTCCATCACAACCACTCTCCCTCCATCACACCGACCCTCCCTCCATCACACTCACCCTCCCTCCATCACAACCACCCTCCCTCCATCACAACCACCCTCCCTCCATCACAACCACCCTCCCTCCCTCACAACCTCACTTCCTCACAACCTCCCTCCCTCACAACCTCACTCCCTCCATCACAGCTCCTGCAGCAACACTCGGTGAAGCAGACAGACTCTGTAACTTCCGCTGGAAATTCTCGATATTTGAGACAGGTCTATGTGCTGCCTCTCTTTCCCCAGTCCCCCTTCCCCTGTAACTCATCTTCAGTCTCCCCTTCCCCTGTAACTCATCTTCAGTCTCCCCTTCCCCTGTAACTCATCTTCAGTCTCCCCTTCCCCCGAAACTCATCTTCAGTTTCCCTACCCTTGTAACTCATCTTCAATCCCCCCTTCCCCTGTAACTCATCTTCAGTCCCCCTTCCCCTGTAACTCATCTTCAGTTTCCCCTACCCTTGTAACTCATCTTCATTCTCCTCTTCCCCCGTAACTCATCTTCAGTCCCTCCTTCCCACGTAACTCATCTTCAGTCCCCCCTTCCCCCGTAACTCATCTTTAGTCCCCCCTTCCCCCGTAACTCATCTTTAGTCCCCCCTTCCCCTGTACCTCATCTTCAGTGCCCCCTTCCCTGTACCTCATCTTCAGTGCCCCCTTCCCTGTACCTCATCTTTCAGTCCCCCTTCCCATGAACTCATCTTCTCCCCCTTCCCCCGTAACTCATCTTCAGTCCCCCTTCCCCCGTAACTCATCTTCAGTCCCCCCTTCCCCTGTAACTCATCTTCAGTCTCCCCTTCCCCTGTAACTCATCTTCAGTCTCCCCTTCCCCTGTAACTCATCTTCAGTCTCCCCTTCCCCTGTAACTCATCTTCAGTCTCCCCTTCCCCCGTAACTCATCTTTAGTCACCCCTTACCCCGTAACTCATCTTCAGTCCCCTTCCCCGTAACTCATCTTCAGTCCCCCTTCCCCGTAACTCATCTTTCAGTCCCCCTTCCCCTGTAACTCATCTTTAGTCCCCCTTCCCCCTGTAACTCATCTTAGTCCCCCCTTCCCCTGTAACTCATCTTCAGTCCCGCTTCCACCGTAACTCATCTTCAGTCCCCCCTTCCCCTGTAACTCATCTTCAGTCCCCCTTCCCCCTGTAACTCATCTTCAGCTGGTGCCTTTCATATTCTAAGAAAAGCTGGAACTTGTGTTACTCTACGCTATGATACTCTGAGAAAACTTCTCATTTTTTCAGTTGCTACTCTTGCAGCATTGCACAGCTCCTGATGACGCACCGATTAGTGTGAAAGTACTTGAACTAAAGATTTCCACCCCCTACCCCCCCTGGCTTGTCTTGCATGCTCTTACTGTGTAAACTTTGTCTTCGGTCTATGTTACTTGCTTTAATAATAATCATAATTTTTAAATGCGTGGAGGGGTAAGCCAGCGGAAGGCCTCGGTCAGATGGCCACAAGCTCCAGCTGTGGGTTATCATATGATTAAGAGCCGCGTCAGGAAACACTTGTCCTGACAAACATTATACCTACCTACCTACCTTTGTCTTCGACTAGATGGTATCTACAAACACACTTGCACTGTGTTTACTTTGGGTCGTGACTCAGGAAATAGTTATGGGGTCTGAACCGAGTGGTTACCGCACTGACCTGTGTAGTTTCAGGACTCAGCTTGCCAAGGGTTCAGATCCCCACCCGTTCCGTGTTTTAGGTCGTGTGTTTGGCCACTCGCACATTTTATACTCGCTCCAGTGTTTATAAGTTTTGTGTGAAGCAACTTTATGAAGAATAATCCGGCGTTGCAATTATTACCAACGGGTTAATTATTTGCATCTGGCGTGCGGGTTGATGAACTCGCAATCAGGTACTAAAAGTATTTCGTTTTTGTCTGCTGTTTTTACTAGTATTTCTCATGCAGACTGTAAACGTATTCGTAAGTATCTTTATTAAATATAGGTACATTCTACACTTCTTATTTTACCGAACTCCTAGACAGGTGAAGAGAAGTAAGATTTTCTCACTGTTTTATTTAAAGGAGTGAGAGGTTCATGTATGGTATACATTAATGACGAGATGGAGAATGAGAAACATGTGCAACATCTGGGTGTCTTTATTTGTAGACGTTTCGCCATCCAGTGGCTTTATCAATACAAATTCTAGGGCGTAATGGAAAAACTTAAACTATATACAAAAAATGAGGTTTCTTTTACATAGTTCAACTTTATGTCCTTGAATTTGTATTGATGAAGTCACTGGATGGCGAAACGTCTACAAATAAAGATACAGTGAGATAGTTTACCTCTGGAAGCAGAGGCAAGTATATCTCACAGGAACCAGGTGTCTAGAAGTCACGAGGGTCACTTGTAGGCTCAGAGGCGAGGCAGTGACCCTCCACACACACACACACACACACACACACACACACACACACACATATACACATACACACACACACACACACACACACACACACACACACACACACACACACACACACACACACACACACACACACACACACACACACACACACACACACACACACACACACACACACACACACACACACACACACACACACACACACACACACACACACACACACACACACACACACACACACACACAACACATTACACACACCCACACACACACACACACACACACACACACACACACACACACACACACACACACACACACACACACACACACACACACACACACACACATACACACACACACACACACACACAAAGTTCTGCGAGAAACAACCAGGTGTATACATACCGACATTGAATGGTTGAAGAACTGTAATTAACTAGGAGTAATAGAGATAACAGAAGTAGTGAACAACAACAAGGTCAGATGACCACGCAGGTGAACACTGACCACTCACGCAAATTGATGACATCTTGCCAGAATAGATGCTAATGTGTTAATTTTGAAACAGATGGTATTTGTTGTTGCTGTTGTTTAGATTCTTGTTGTTGTTGATGTTGTTGCTGTTGTTGATGTTATTGTTATTACACATGTGCAACATCTGGATATCTTTATTGTAGACGTTTCGCCATCCAGTGGCTTTATCAATACAGATTCTAGGACATAATAGGAAGACAGTAGAACTATATACAAAAGATGAGGTAATCAGTCCCTCGGCCTTGGAGTTAGTGTTCACAGCATCGTGGTGGAGGAGAGTCTGGAGCAAAGGTAAGAAGACTGGTGGTTATATAGGCGTCAGTGGATAGGGACGGGCAGCAGACGAGGGCATAGTCACTGGTAGGCGGGATTCCCCAGTGGAAGTAGGTCCTTCCCAAAGAGATGGGTTAGTTGCAGCAGCCGTGAAGAAGGTCTTGTAGATGTCCTCTGAACCAAGATTCCATGATGTTGCAGTGTCTGACAAGTTGTGCAAAAAAGGTATAAAATACCGACAATATGAAAGTTAAGACACATGTGCAACATCTGGATATCTTTATTGTAGACGTTTCGCCATCCAGTGGCTTTATCAATACAGATTCTAGGACATAATAGGAAGACAGTAGAACTATATACAAAAGATGAGGTAATCAGTCCCTCGGCCTTGTAGTTAGTGTTCACACTGGATGGCGAAACGTCTACAATAAAGATATCCAGATGTTGCACATGTGTCTTAACTTTCATATTGTCGGTATTTTATACCTTTCTTGCACAACTTGTTATTGTTATTGTTACTGTTGATATTGCTGCTGTAGAGAGTGTTGTTGTTGTTGTTGTTGTTGATAAAGTTGCTGTTGTTGATATGTTTTTTTGTTGTTGTTGTTGTTGTTGTTGTTGATGTTGCTATTGTTGTTGATATTGTTGTTGTTGTTGCTGATATTGTTGCTGTTGTTGTCGCTGATATTGCTGTTGTTGTTAATATTGTTATTATTGCTATTGTTTTGCTGTTATTGTGTATGGTTCACTAGGGTTACGAAGCTCATGGAAATAGGAACGCATTGGAGAACATTAAGAGAAAGGTAGTATCTTTAATGTCATGGCTCAAGCTTCCTCACTAGCCTCAAGATAACTTCTCTCCCTCTCTCCCTCTCTCCCTCTCTCCCTCTCTCCCTCCCTCATTACCTTGATAATTGAAGAACACGAGTGAGAGAGGCAGAGGTTCTCAGACAAGACTCACGTCCTGTACATCGAGTGTACAACTTCTGTCGTAAGACTTTCTCGTGATCCGTCAATCATGCCATCAATTACGTCGTTATATTTCGGCTGTTCCACGAACCTCGTCAGATAGATGTCCACATCACTCCAAGTTTTTCATTGATTTTCTATCTATCTTTATGAATTATTTCAGTGTTTTAAAGCTTTTAAAGGTCGTTTTATTTTTCAATTTTTTTTTTTTTACAACAGTATAAATATAATGTGAATCACCTCTTATCTTTATTTCTCAATAGTTTTTTGGCATATTTTTTTGTATAAAATATACTATTAACTTTTGCCTGTTTTTATGTTTTCTTCGCCTGTCTTTTTGTCTCTTTTTTTTAAGCTATCTCTTTCTCTTTTATTTTATCCATTTTTTTCCGCAGCGTCAGTTCGCAGGTACACGAGAAGCGGATCAGGTCGACTGGTTGAACTTCTGAGTAAGTAATACCAAGCTCTCTCTCTCTCTCTCTCTCTCTCTCTCTCTCTCTTTAGACTTCAAATTCTGATTTGTTTCATTTGTTTTGCGCTTAATTTCGCCAAGTGTATTAATCGCTAATAAGTTTGCAAGTGTAAACAGAGAGAGAGAGAGAGAGAGAGAGAGAGAGAGAGAGAGAGAGAGAGAGAGAGAGAGAGAGAGAGAGAGAGAGAGAGAGAGAGAGAGAGGGAGTGCTCTAAATATATTTTTAATGAATTTAATAGATTAATGTAGTCGTAGTTATCTCAGGTGATACATCAGTAATGCTTATATTGTGTCTTACTGCTCTTGTTCACCACAGTTGTTCAATAGTTGTTCATTATATGCTCATTAGTTGTTCGTTAGTTGTTCATTAATTGTTCATTAGTTGTTCACTAATTGTTCATTAATTGTTCATTAGTTGTTCATTAATTGTTCATTAGATGTTCATTAGTTCTTTGGTAGTTGTTCAATAGTTGTTCATTAGATGTTCATTAGTTGTTTGTCAGTTGTTCAATAGCATTTTAATAGTAGTTCAATGGAGGTTCATTAGCAGTTAATTAAAGTTCAATAGAATTTTCTTCATGGAAATTAATAAGTTAATTATAATTTAGGTTAAGAAAACATTCCATTCTAAAATAATCGTAACAGAAATATTAACCTAAGAACAAAAGTAATTTGCATTACGTTATCGAACCCCATTAATTATTTTGACTTTATCGTTCACTGGAGAGTGAACTGCAGGATGAATATACCCAGGATGAATATACCCAGGATGAATATACCCAGGATGAATATACCCAGGATGAATATACCCAGGATGAATATACTCAGGATGAATATACCCAGGATGAATATACCCAGGATGAATGTACTCAGGATGAATATACCCAGGATGAATATACCCAGGATGAATATACCCAGGATGAATATACTCAGGATGAATATACCCAGGATGAATATACCCAGGATGAATATACCCAGGATGAATATACCCAGGATGAATATACCCAGGATGAATGTACTCAGGATGAATATACCCAGGATGAATATACCCAGGATGAATATACCCAGGATGAATATACTCAGGATGAATATACCCAGGATGAATATACCCAGGATGAATATACCCAGGATGAATATACCCAGGATGAATATACCCAGGATGAATATACTCAGGATGAATATACTCAGGATGAATATACCCAGGATGAATATACTCAGGATGAATATACCCAGGATGAATATACTTAGGATGAATATACCCAGGATGAATATACTCAGGATGAATATACCCAGGATGAATATACCCAGGATGAATATACCCAGGATGAATATACCCAGGATGAATATACCCAGGATGAATATACCCAGGATGAATATACCCAGGATGATTATAGTCAGGATGAATATACCCAGGATGAATATACCCAGGATGAATATACCCAGGATGAATATACCCAGGATGAATATACCCAGGATGAATATACCCAGGACGAATATACCCAGGATGAATATACCCAGGATGAATATACCCAAGATGAATATACCCAAGATGAATATACCCAGGATGAATATACCCAGGATGAATATACTCAGGATGAATATACTCAGGATGAATATACCTAGGATGAATATACTCAGGATGAATATACCCAGGATGAATATACTTAGGATGAATATACCCAGGATGAATATACTAAGGATGAATATACCCAGGATGAATATACCCAGGATGAATATACCCAGGATGAATATACCCAGGATGAATATACCCAGGATGAATATACCCAGGATGAATATACCCAGGATGAATATACCCAGGATGAATATACCCAGGATGAATATACTCAGGATGAATATACCCAGGATGAATATACCCAGGATGAATATACCCAGGATGAATATACCCAGGACGAATATACCCAGGATGAATATACCCAGGATGAATATACCCAAGATGAATATACCCAGGATGAATATACCCAGGATGAATATACCCAGGATGAATATACTCAGGATGAATATACTCAGGATGAATATACCCAGGATGAATATACTCAGGATGAATATACCCAGGATGAATATACTTAGGATGAATATACCCAGGATGAATATACTCAGGATGAATATACCCAGGATGAATATACCCAGGATGAATATACCCAGGATGAATATACCCAGGATGAATATACCCAGGATGAATATACCCAGGATGAATATACCCAGGATGAATATACCCAGGATGAATATACCCAGGATGAATATACTCAGGATGAATATACCCAGGATGAATATACCCAGGATGAATATACCCAGGATGAATATACCCAGGATGAATATACCCAGGATGAATATACTCAGGATGAATATACTCAGGATGAATATACCCAGGATGAATATACTCAGGATGAATATACCCAGGATGAATATACTTAGGATGAATATACCCAGGATGAATATACCCAGGATGAATATACCCAGGATGAATATACCCAGGATGAATATACCCAGGATGAATATACCCAGGATGAATATACCCAGGATGAATATACCCAGGATGAATATACCCAGGATGAATATACCCAGGATGAATATACCCAGGATGAATATACTCAGGATGAATATACCCAGGATGAATATACCCAGGATGAATATACCCAGGATGAATATACCCAGGATGAATTTACCCAGGATGAATATACTCAGGATGAATATACTCAGGATGAATATACCCAAGATGAATATACTCAGGATGAATATACCCAGGATGAATATACTTAGGATGAATATACCCAGGATGAATATACTCAGGATGAATATACCCAGGATGAATATACTCAGGATGAATATACCCAGGATGAATATACCCAGGATGAATATACTCAGGATGAATATACCCAGGATGAATATACTCAGGATGAATATACCCAGGATGAATATACCCAGGATGAATATACTTAGGATGAATATACCCAGGATGAATATACTCAGGATGAATATACCCAGGATGAATATACTCAGGATGAATATACCCAGGATGAATATACCCCAGGATGAATATACCCAGGATGAATATACTCAGGATGAATATACCCAGGATGAATATACTCAGGATGAATATACCCAGGATGAATATACCCAGGATGAATATACTTAGGATGAATATACTCAGGATGAATATACTTAGGATGAATATACCCAGGATGAATATACTCAGGATGAATATACCCAGGATGAATATACCCAGGATGAATATACTCAGGATGAATATACTCAGGATGAATATACCCAGGATGAATATACCCAGGATGAATATACCCAGGATGAATATACCCAGGATGAATATACCTAGGATGAATATACCCAGGATGAATATACTCAGGATGAATATACCCAGGATGAATATACCCAGGGTGAATATACTCAGGATGAATATACCCAGGATGAATATACTCAGGATGAATATACCCAGGATGAATATACCCAGGATGAATATACTTAGGATGAATATACCCATGATGAATATACTTAGGATGAATATACTCAGGATGAATATACCCAGGATGAATATACCCAGGATGAATATACCCAGGATGAATATACTTAGGATGAATATACCCAGGATGAATATACTCAGGATGAATATACTCAGGATGAATATACTCAGGATGAATATACCCAGGATGAATATACCCAGGATGAATATACCCAGGATGAATATACCCAGGATGAATATTCCCAAGATTAATATACCCAGGATGAATATACCCAGGATGAATATACCCAGGATGAATATACCCAGGATGAATATTTCCAGGATAAATATACCCAGGATGAATATACCCAGGATGAATATGCCCAGGATGAATATACCCAGGATGAATATACCCAGGATGAATATACCCAGGATGAATATACCCAGGATGAATATACCCAGGATTAATATACCCAGGATGAATATACCCAGGATGAATATACCCAGGATGAATATACCCAAGATAAATATTCCCAGGATTAATATACCCAGGATGAATATACCCAGGATGAATATTCCCAGGATTAATATACCCAAGATGAATATACCTAGCATGAATATACCCAGGATGAATATTCCCAAGATGAATATACCCAGGATGAATGTACCCAGGATGAATATACTCAGGATGAATATTTCCAGGATTAATATACCCAGGATGAATATTCCCATGATTAACATACCCAGGATGAATATTCTCATGATGAACATACCCAGGATGAATACACGCAGGATGACTATACTCGGAACGAATATACCCAGGATGAATACACGCAGGATGACTATACTCGGAACTAATTTACCCAGGATGAATACACGCAGGATGACTATACTCGGAACGAATATACTCATTATGAATATACTTATGGGAGTGTTTCTCTCAGGGTATATACACTGTGGGTTTAATTTAATCCTCATTTTGGGGCTCAAGGTTCTGCTGTCTGATGGTGGGCAGGTTATGGCAAGCCTTAATAACCCTCCTGTAGTCGATAGGCTTTAAACCCGTTCCCCTCCCCCCCCGTCCTCCGTCGCCGCCCTCTTCGTTACACATCCCAGCCATGCAACCCGAGGTGGAGTCTGATTCACGTTTTAGGATATCCAGCCGCTGCCTCTGCTTCCTACCATGCACCAGAATACTTATTGTTACTTTTTCGTCTGGGGAAATCACCTGACGTGTGTCTTTGTTGTTCACCTGAAGCGTGTGTTTGTTGTTCACCTGAAGCGTGTGTTTGTTGTTTACCTGACACGTGTGTTTGTTTACCTGACGCGTGTCTTCCTCTGTCACCCGACACGAATCTTCGTCAAGTGACCGCTGGCTCACCGGTCGGGCTCAGTGGTCTGAGAGTGACTGACAGACTGCCTTTAATATTAGACGTGGCTTTTGTTTAATTATCTGACTAGAAAAAATTACCTGGCACGATCAAGGTTACATACATCACTTTAATGCAAGACTCTTGCACACACACACACACACACACACACACACACACACATGTCAGAGCAGTGATCAGGAACTTCATGAGGAAGTATGTGAAGAAAATAGCTAGATTAAACGTTGGAATTAGAACCAGCGAAACTTCACGTCGTTCTCACGTTAAGTAAACATGACACTGAAAGAAATCGAGTCCGAAGAAGCGTAGTGGAACCACCGACCACTCTGTATTAAGTTTCGATGACTTAGTGGCAGAGACACCGAGAGAAGAAGAGAGGGAGAGGGAGAGGGAGAGGGAGAGGGAGAGGGAGAGGGAGAGGGAGAAGGAGAGGGAGAGGGAGAGGGAGAGGGAGAGGAAGAGGGAGAAGGAGAGGGAGAGGGAGAGGGAGAAGGAGAGGGAGAGGGAGAGGGGCACTACCAACTAGACAACAAAAGGAGAGATTAAAGAATTGAGAACCGTCTTGAACTAACTGGAAATACGACACAAGAGTTGTTCGATGTACTGGAGGAAAAATAATGCAGGGAGATAACAGAAAACCATGAAATAGACAAGCAAGCAGAGGTGTCTTCTACTTGAACAACGTTTCGCCCAACACTGAGTGCACAAACTCACTCACTGTGCGTTTGTGTTTAATTCACCAGTTGTCGACAGATTGTCACTGCTTCGACAAGAGAGGAATTCATACCAAAAACGAGGAAAATGAGCGGCGGAGGTTCAACCAGAAATGTAGAGAAGCAAAGCGGACAACCAAAGATAACAAGGCTCACGAAACAATGGAAAACAGAGACATGAACAGAAAGGACAGAAACGATGCGGCAGAATAAAGGCACTTTAAAAACAACGTCGCAGCAAAGGCTAAAACAGAAGGGAAACCTATTCATAGTCACAAAGGAAGGAAAATAACAGCGAGAAAAAGGAGGAGGAGGAGGTATTACTGAAGACGGTCAAGAAGTATGTGAGGAATTTAACAGATGTCTTAAGAAGGTATTTACGACAAAATAGTACGAATTATAGTACACAACTAGAGGAACAAATAAACAGAGGTGTCAGCAGTGAACGTGATGCTGACTAATCTTAGTACAGTATACGAGAATCCAAACAAATAATCATTTAGGACACTCTACACGACGTATAAAATCCTGTAAAGTAGCGACAGAATAGGCAAAGACAGGTTGCTTGTGAGGAGCCCTGGACCAAGAGACAGAAAAGGAAGCCAGAGAAGAATAGTGGTGGAAGAGACGTAGTGGAAGAGTTGTCACTTGGAGGTCAGGTGGTGGAAGCTTTGCCACCTGCTGGAGTGGTGGAGTGGGCAACTGGTAGAGTAATGAAGGCGTAATCACTTGGAGAGGTAGAGAGGACGGTGGAGGAATGGTTGAGGGGACAGAGGAAGGAAGGTAGAGGGGACGGTAGAGAGAACAGTGGGGTGGAAGAGGGGACGGTGGAGAGAACAGTGGGGTGGAAGAGGGGACGGTAGAGAGAACAGTGGGGTGGAAGAGGGGACGGTAGAGAGAACAGTAGAAGGGACGGAGGGTTGAAGCATACAGTGGGTGTGAGCCCAGGCTGGCATGTTGCCTTAGTTTTTCATGGCGATCGTCCACAGGGTCAGACCACACAGCCACCCATTCAGGCCACCCAACCACCCAACCGCCCAGTCAGGCCACCCAGCCACCCCGTGTATAATCATAGTTTCTCAAAGAAAAGTTTAAAAAATAGTCAGAAAAGGAGCAGGAAGAAAACAGAACAATATAGATAGGAACTAGCACCATTGTTGATCATAAACAGACGCATCAAGTTCAACATATCTGAAGAAAGTAACAAGGTCAGTAGATCACAAGAAGTTGTTACTGCTGGACTGCAAGTATCTCTGACAGCAGGATTTCATTAGTGATGCTAATCATATGAAATGCAGTTTCACAAGTAACCCTCACATAGGAGAGAGGAGCTTACGACGACGTTTCGGTCCGACTTGGACCATTTACAAAGTCAGTGTGACTTTGTAATAATAATATTATCTCCTTTATATTATAACAATAAGATAAAATGACCCCAATGGAAATATGTGTGTCTGACTTTTTTTGGGTTATCCCAGATTCTCTACACATATGCTGCTATGTATGATAATCTATCTAACTGTATTTGTGTATACCTGAATAAACTTACTGTTCCAGTCACAGTATTGTGCCTTCCTGTTACTTATTATTTTTTTTATTATCTCACTGGCCGATTCCCACCAAGGCAGGGTGGCCCGAAAAAGAAAAACTTTCACCATCATTCACTCCATCACTGTCTTGCCAGAAGGGTGCTTTACACTACATCCTGTTACTTATAAATGCAAATTGTGTGGACAGAGGCAGTAGGATAACTACATCTTAGAGTGATCGAACATCCAGTCGTTCACAGACCTCCAGACAACCTCTACAGGATATGACAAAACACTATTGTTAATGATACCTGAAATTTTCAGAGGTTATCCACATACACTATCGACCTTATGAATAAACTGATAAAAGTTCAACTCAACAATCACCAGTGACTTTGAATGGCTAAAAGACACTTAAAAATTCCTGAGATTGTTTCTCCACTGAAATTTTGTAGATTAGTTATGTGAAGTCATTGTAATGGATGAAATTATTGTAATATTTTATTTTTGAGATGTAGCAGTGCCCAGCTGGGTCCGAAAAAGACCCATTGTGACCTCTGCTAATCCTGTTCTTGCGCAACTGCTCACGGGATGGGCTGCGGATGCATAATAAACTAACCGCTTAGCCGACACAGCTAAAAGCTGAAACTAGCCATCCAGTCAGGCTTCCCAGACAGTCAAGCCAACTGACTAACCAGTCATGCCACCACCATTATCAGCCAGTCGCACAATGATTTACCAGCCAGTCAGTCAGATATTCAACCAGCTGAGTGTTTAGGGAAACAGTCAACCAGCCAGCCAGTCAGAAAGCCAGTCAGAAAGCCAGCCAGCCAGCCAGCCAGCCAGCCAGCCAGCCAGCCAGCCAGCCAGCCAGCTATTCAGCCAGACAGCCAGTTAGTCAGTTGTGGCCACTAGGGAACTATGCACACACCATAAGAGAAATGGCTACATTTATCAAGGCAGAGCATTTTTTAAAGTCTCACACCGGGTGTTCACCATTGTTGGAACATCGTGTGTTCACGAAATATTTAAAAGTTTTATACAGTATATAATTATTTTATTTATTTATTTATTATCACATTGGCCGTTTCCCACCAAGGCAGGGTGGCCCCAAAAAAAAGAAAAACTTTCATCATCATTCACTTCATCACTGTCTTGCAGAAGACGTGCTTACACTACAGTTATAAAACTGCAACATTAACACCCCTCCTTCACTCCTTCAGAGTGCAGGCACTGTACTTCCCATCTCCAGGACTCAAGTCCGGCCTGCCGGTTTCCCTGAACCCCTTCATAAATATTACTCTGCTCACACTCCAACAGCACGTCAAGTCCTAAATCCATTTGTCTCAATTCGCTCCTATCTGACACACTCACGCATGTTTGCTGGAAGTCAAAGCCTCTCACACACAAAACCTCCTTTACCCCCTCCCTCCAACCTTTCCTAGGCCGACCCCTACCCCGCCTTCCCTCCAGTACAGATTTATACACTCTTGAAGTCATTCTCTTTTGTTCCATACTCTTTACATGTCCGAACCACCTCAACAACCCCTCCTCAGCCCTCTGGATAATAGTTTTGGTAATCCCGCACCTTCTCCTAATTTCCAAACTACGAATTCTCTGCATTATATTCACACCACACATTGCTCTCAGACATGACATCTCCACTGCCTCCAGCCTTCTCCTCGCTGCAACATTCACCACCCATGTTTCACACCCGTATAAGAGAGTTGGTATAACTAAACTCGAATACAAGGACAAAGTTCTTTGTCTCCACAGACTCCTCAGTGCATCACTCACTTTTTTCCCATCATCAGTTCCATGATTCACCTCATCCTTCATAAACCCATCCGCTGACACGTCCACTCCCAAATACCTGAATACATTCACCTCCTCCATACTCTCTACCTCCAACCTGATATCCAATCTTTCGTTACCTATATTTTTGTTATCCTCATTATATATAAACCATTTCCTTCTTGGATTAAACGGTCTACCTCCATCTATAAAATTTTACTGTTGATTGTGAAGGAAATAACTCATTGTCTTTTTAGATTTCTTACTCATTAAAGGAAACTAAACAATTAAATCCAAAATAATCAGAAATCCAAAAGATAACTGATCTTACATACACTGTTATTCTTCACATCATGACTGAGTTAAACTTTCTGTGTTAGCGTCTATGTTTTTGAGAACTTTGTGTAGTTGCAGCCCAGAGTTCATAGATGAGGATATAATGATAAAATTTGAAATAGAGAATAATCTAAAATATCCACAAAATTTAATCGACAAACCTTTTGAAATTGACAGAAATACATTTTACAACTAAAAAAAAATCGACCAACATTATCTTTTATTATTATTATTATTATTATTATTATTATTATTATTATTATTATTATTATTATTATTATTATTATTATTATTATTATTATTATTATTATTATTAAAAAAATTTTTTTAAGAAAAATATAGCCAATACTTAGAAAAAAATATAGTGTTTCTGTTTCATCCAAATTTAATGTCTCAACAATATAAGTTGTTGCGTTTTTTTTTTTTTTTTTAAACCTGCTAGTAATGTTTTTACCAGAAGTAACGCGGAACTTGCCAAGTCATCGTTATTCAAACTACGTTATTTGGCAACGATATTTTATATGTACTTGTGATTTATATGTTGCTATTATTTAGTGAACTTTTTTAATTAATTGTTGCTTGCAATGTTTTACCATAAAATATCTGGATGTGTGGTTTATTAGGGGTTTATTGATTTTTATTTAGGTTAGAACGATTGAAAAATGTTTTAATGGTTTTTGTTTTATTTCTGTCTGTTTCAGGTCCGACAGGAAGAACACTGACTCGTCAGCAGGAGAGTGAGCAGCAGAAGAAGCAGCAGCAGCAGCAGCAGCAGCAACAGCAGCAACAGCAGCAGCAACAGCAGCAACAGCAGCAGCAACAGCGCTCACATACTAGCGGCAAGAGAGAGTGCGCCTCTCTTCCCCTGTGTGGCCCCAGGGCGCAGCATTCACAGCAGAGAGACGCACAGACACAGCACTCTTACTACAAGGGCGTGCAGCAACAACAGCTCAGAGAGGTTCAACAGCTGCAACAGGCACAGGGGACGCATCATTCACAGCTGAAAGAAGTACATCAAGTCCAGCAGCAGCAACTGCAGAAGCAACAGCAACAACAGCAGCAGAAACAGCAGCCGAGAGCAGCACAACAAATAACACACAAGGACCTAACTAAAATCAGTGACCTGCAGCTGAAAAAAAATAAGTTCAAGCAGCAACAGCGGCATCAGCAGGAAGTACCCGACAATGATAATAAATCCGTACATATTATTAAGATTCAACAAGAAAAAGAATCACAGTCACAAGAGAATCACAGAATAAGACACCATCAAAGCCAGACTGAGCAGCAAGATTACTTCAAACAGCAGTCGCAGCAACAACACCATCAACAGCAGCAGCAGCAGCAACACCAGCTACAGCAGCAACAACATCAACAGCAGCAACAGGCAAAAGTGAAACAGATTCAACAACTTCAGAGAACGCCGAAGATCGATATTCCAGGTCAGAAGTTTCAGACGGGAGAGGAGCAGTACGCAGACAACCATTACCAGCAGCTGATACGTGCAGGTTCTCTGAGTAGTGGAGAAGCTGCAGCTATTATTGAGCAGCGTCGAAGTCGAAGTCCTCTGCCGTTACCCAGTCGGGCTCAGGTCGCCAGCAGCGCAACCGGAGAGAAAGGATTCATTCCTCCCATAAATGTTGCTCAGAGTCGGCCTCCTGAGCGAGTTCGAGAGACCTTTATTGCAGCTACTTTAAAGGAACGCAAGAACAACTTGACGAAGAGCCAGGACGTAGGAGGATCACATGTACAGGATTCAGTGAACGTTGATCATTTCAAGACTGCTGAAAGAGGTCCTACAAACATCGGAAGATCAGCCGATGCAACTCCAAAAACTGCTGTGCCACACACGGAAACAACTGCAAGTGAAAATCGAACTGATGTTATTCGGGCGGCAGCTAAAGCGTTCAACGAGAACTTCCAGTCATATTCGTTCTCTGGATACCTTACCAAAACACGCAAGGATTCGGTAACTACAAAAGAATCTCCCATTTCGTCTAAAGATAACAACGAAGCCCCACCAGATGTAAAGTTGCCACCTACAGGCAACATCATACCGCACGAGAGAGAGGCCAAGCTTGTAAATTCAGAGGTTTCGCTTGTCAATAGCTACAACAGTACCCCTAAGCCTTTCACCAGAGGTCCAGCTGGCAAGATCATTGTGCCCCTGACAACCTTTGTGCCTGCCAGCAAGTCGTCGGAAGTCGTGACAAATCTTGATAAGATTATATTACGAGATCCACTTGGTGGAGACAGAGAGCAAGTAACCTCGAAACCAAACACAGTAGAGACAACAAAGGAGGCATTTACTACTATTACATCAACTACCGCTCTCTCCGGGGTAAAACAAATCGCTATAAAAGCGGAACTGACCAAAGGTAAAAGTCAGAGCACTCTTACTAAAGAGCAACCAAGCACCAATCACCAGGAGCAAGCTCGAGGACTCCACCAGAAGGAACAACCCACTAAGACCAGGGAGAAAATCCTCAACGGCAACAGTAGTTGCTCAAGTTCATCCAGCGTCAAGTCTCGAGGCCCTACGACTACAGCTGCAAGTACTACCAGCAGCAACAAGAAGCCGCCAAAAACCCTCCCACCTCTTCTAAGTAGCCTAAGGTTCCACGTCGGCGGTGACAAGATGAAGGGCAACAGCGAAGGGGCGCTGCTAATAGTGTGCAGAGTCGGAGAGGAGGACCAAGTAGTCAGGCTTTTGAAGGAGCTTACTGCTACAGGAGCCCTCGAGGCTACAGAGGTCAATCAAGCCGACCGCTCAGGGAGAGTGAGTACATGACCCATGATCCTGTTCTTCTGATGCTTAATACTTTCTATCGTCTTCTTTTGGACTTTTTTTTTTTTTTACACTGATCAGATTTATTGCTATCACTCAAAATCACTGTCATCACCCAACATCACTGTCTTCACTACCATCACTGTCTTCACTATCATCACCCACCATCACTGTCTTCACTATCATCACCCACCATCACACTCTTCACTACCATCACCCACCATCACTGTCTTCACTACCATCACCCACCATCACACTCTTCACTACCATCACCCACCATCACTGTCTTCACTACCATCACCCACCATCACTGTCTTCACTACCATCACCCACCATCAATCTCCTCGCTACCATCACCCACCATCACTGTCTTCACTACCATCACCCACCATCACTGTCTTCACTACCAACACCCACCATCACTCTCCTCGCTACCATCACCCACCATCACTACCATCACCCACAATCACTGTCTTCACTACCATCACCCACCATCATTGTCTTCACTACCATCACGCACCGTCACTGTCTTCACTACCATCACCCACCATCACTGTATTCAATACCATCACCCACCATCACTGTCTTCACTACCATCACCCACCATCACTGTATTCACTACCATCACCCACCATCACTGTCTTCACTACCATCACCCACCGTCACTGTCTTCACTACCATCACCCATCATCACTGTCTTCACTACCATCCCCCACCATCACTGTCTTCACTACCATCACCCACCATCACTATCTTCACTACCATCACCCACCATCACTGTCTTCACTACCATCACCCACCATCACTATCTTCACTACCATCACCCACCATCACTGTCTTCACTACCATCACCCACCATCACTGTCTTCACTACCATCACCCACCATCACTGTCTTCACTAAAATCACCCACCATCACTATCTTCACTACCATCACCCACCATCACTCTCTTCGCTACCATCACCCACCATCACTGTCTTCACTACCATCACCCACCGTCACTGTCTTCACTACCATCACCCACCATCACTATCTTCACTACCATCACCCACCATCACTGTCTTCACTACCATCACCCACCATCACTGTCTTCACTACCATCACCCACCATCACTCTCTTCACTACCATCACCCACCATCACTGTCTTCACTACCATCACCCACCATCACTCTCTTCGCTACCATCACCCACCATCACTGTCTTCACTACCATCACCCACCATCACTGTCTTCACTACCATCAACCCACCATCACTGTCTTCACTATCATCACCCATCATCACACTCTTCACTACCATCACCCACCATCACTGTCTTCACTACCATCACCCACCATCACTGTCTTCACTACCATCACCCACCATCACTTTCTTCACTACCATCACCCACCATCACTGTCTTCACTACCATCACCGACCATCACTGTCTTCACTACCATCACCCACCATCACACTCTTCACTACTATCACCTACCATCACTGTCTTCACTATCATCACCCACCATCACTCTCTTCACTACCATCACCCACCATCACTCTCTTCACTACCATCACCCACCATCACTTTCTTCACTACCATCACCCACCATCACTGTCTTCACTACCATCACCCACCATCACTGTCTTCACTACCATCACCCATCATCACTGTCTTCACTACCATCACCCATCATCACTGTCTTCACTACCATCACCCACCATCACTCTCTTCACTACCATCACCCACCATCACTTTCTTCACTACCACCACCCACCATCACTGTCTTCACTACCATCACCCACCATCACTGTCTTCACTACCATCACCCACCATCACTGTCTTCATTACCATCATCCACCATCACTGTCTTCACTACCATCACCCACCATCACTGTCTTCACTACCATCACCCACCATCACTGTCTTCACTACCATCACCCACCATCACACTCTTCACTACCATCACCCACCATCACTGTCTTCACTACCATCACCCACCATCACACTCTTCACTACCATCACCCACCATCACTGTCTTCACTACCATCACCCACCATCACTGTCTTCACTACCATCACCCACCATCACTGTCTTCACTACCATCACCCACCATCACTGTCTTCACTACCATCACCCACCATCACTGTCTTCACTACCATCACCCACCATCACTGTCTTCACTACCATCACCCACCATCACTGTCTTCACTACCATCACCCACCATCACTGTCTTCACTACCATCACCCACCATCACACTCTTCACTACCATCACCCACCATCACTATCTTCACTACCATCACCCACCATCACTGTCTTCACTACCATCACCCACCATCACTGTCTTCACTACCATCACCCACCATCACTGTCTTCACTACCACCACCCACCATCACTGCCTTCACTACCACCACCCATCATCACTGTCTTCACTACCATCACCCATCATCACTGTCTTCACTACCACCACCCACAATCACTATCTTCACTACCATCACCCACCATCACTGTCTTAACTACCATCACCCACCATCACTGTCTTCACTACCATCACCCACCATCACTATCTTCACTACCATCACCCACCATCACTGTCTTCACTACCATCACCCACCATCACTATCTTCACTACCATCACCCACCATCACTGTCTTCACTACCATCACCCACCATCACTGTCTTCACTACCATCACCCACCATCACTGTCTTCACTAAAATCACCCACCATCACTATCTTCACTACCATCACCCACCATCACTCTCTTCGCTACCATCACCCACCATCACTGTCTTCACTACCATCACCCACCGTCACTGTCTTCACTACCATCACCCACCATCACTATCTTCACTACCATCACCCACCATCACTGTCTTCACTACCATCACCCACCATCACTGTCTTCACTACCATCACCCACCATCACTCTCTTCACTACCATCACCCACCATCACTGTCTTCACTACCATCACCCACCATCACTCTCTTCGCTACCATCACCCACCATCACTGTCTTCACTACCATCACCCACCATCACTGTCTTCACTACCATCAACCCACCATCACTGTCTTCACTATCATCACCCATCATCACACTCTTCACTACCATCACCCACCATCACTGTCTTCACTACCATCACCCACCATCACTGTCTTCACTACCATCACCCACCATCACTTTCTTCACTACCATCACCCACCATCACTGTCTTCACTACCATCACCGACCATCACTGTCTTCACTACCATCACCCACCATCACACTCTTCACTACTATCACCTACCATCACTGTCTTCACTATCATCACCCACCATCACTCTCTTCACTACCATCACCCACCATCACTCTCTTCACTACCATCACCCACCATCACTTTCTTCACTACCATCACCCACCATCACTGTCTTCACTACCATCACCCACCATCACTGTCTTCACTACCATCACCCATCATCACTGTCTTCACTACCATCACCCATCATCACTGTCTTCACTACCATCACCCACCATCACTCTCTTCACTACCATCACCCACCATCACTTTCTTCACTACCACCACCCACCATCACTGTCTTCACTACCATCACCCACCATCACTGTCTTCACTACCATCACCCACCATCACTGTCTTCATTACCATCATCCACCATCACTGTCTTCACTACCATCACCCACCATCACTGTCTTCACTACCATCACCCACCATCACTGTCTTCACTACCATCACCCACCATCACACTCTTCACTACCATCACCCACCATCACTGTCTTCACTACCATCACCCACCATCACACTCTTCACTACCATCACCCACCATCACTGTCTTCACTACCATCACCCACCATCACTGTCTTCACTACCATCACCCACCATCACTGTCTTCACTACCATCACCCACCATCACTGTCTTCACTACCATCACCCACCATCACTGTCTTCACTACCATCACCCACCATCACTGTCTTCACTACCATCACCCACCATCACTGTCTTCACTACCATCACTCATCATCACTGTCTTCACTACCATCACCCACCATCACACTCTTCACTACCATCACCCACCATCACTATCTTCACTACCATCACCCACCATCACTGTCTTCACTACCATCACCCACCATCACTGTCTTCACTACCATCACCCACCATCACTGTCTTCACTACCACCACCCACCATCACTGCCTTCACTACCACCACCCATCATCACTGTCTTCACTACCATCACCCATCATCACTGTCTTCACTACCACCACCCACAATCACTATCTTCACTACCATCACCCACCATCACTGTCTTAACTACCATCACCCACCATCACTGTCTTCACTACCATCACCCACCATCACTGTCTTCACTACCATCACCCACCATCACTGTCTTCACTACCATCACCCATCATCACTGTCTTCACTACCATCACCCACCATCACTGTCTTCACTACCATCACCCATCATCACTGTCTTCACTACCATCACCCATCATCACTGTCTTCACTACCATCACCCACCATCACTGTCTTCACTACCATCACCCACCATCACTGTCTTCACTACCATCACCCACCATCACTGTCTTCACTACCACCACCCATCATCACTGTGTTCCCTACCATCACCCACCATCACTGTCTTCACTACCATCACCCACCATCACTGTCTTCACTACCATCACCCACCATCACTGTCTTCACTACCATCACCCACCATCACTGTCTTCACTACCATCACCCACCATCACTGTCTTCACTACCATCACCCACCATCACTGTCTTAACTACCATCACCCACCATCACTATCTTCACTACCATCACCCACCATCACTGTCTTCACTACCATCACCCACCATCACTGTCTTCACTACCATCACCCACCATCACTGTCTTCACTACCATCACCCACCATCACTGTCTTCACTACCATCACCCACCATCACTGTCTTCACTACCATCACCCACCATCACTGTCTTCACTACCATCACCCACCATCACTGTCTTCACTACCATCACCCACCATCACTGTCTTCACTACCATCACCCACCATCACTGTCTTCACTACCATCACTCATCATCACTGTCTTCACTACCATCACCCACCATCACTGTCTTCACTACCATCACCCAACATCACTGTCTTCACTACCATCACCCATCATCACTGTCTTCACTACCATCACCCATCATCACTGTCTTCACTACCATCACCCATCATCACTGTCTTCACTACCATCACCCATCATCACTGTCTTCACTATCATCACCCACCATCACTGTCTTCACTACCATCACCCATCATCACTGTCTTCACTACCATCACCCATCATCACTGTCTTCACTACCATCACCCATCATCACTGTCTTCACTACCATCACCCATCATCACTGTCTTCACTACCATCACCCATCATCACTGTCTTCACTACCATCACCCATCATCACTGTCTTCACTATCATCACCCATCATCACTGTCTTCACTACCATCACCCATCATCACTGTCTTCACTACCATCACCCAACATCACTGTCTTCACTACCATCACCCATCATCACTGTCTTCACTACCATCACCCATCATCACTGTCTTCACTACCATCACCCATCATCACTGTCTTCACTACCATCACCCACCATCACTGTCTTCACTACCATCACCCATCATCACTGTCTTCACTATCATCACCCATCATCACTGTCTTCACTACCATCACCCATCATCACTGTCTTCACTACCATCACCCATCATCACTGTCTTCACTACCATCACCCATCATCACTGTCTTCACTACCATCACCCACCATCACTGTCTTCACTACCACCACCCACCATCACTGTCTTCACTACCATCACCCACTATCACTGTCTTCACTACCATCACCCACCATCACTGTCTTCACTACCATCACCCACCATCACACTCTTCACTACCACTACCCACCATCACTGTCTTCACTACCATCACCCACCATCACACTCTTCACTACCACCACCCACCATCACTGTCTTCACTACCATCACCCACAATCACACTCTTCACTACCATCACCCATCATCACTGTCTTCACTACCATCACCCACCATCACTGTCTTCACTACCACCACCCACCATCACTGTCTTCACTACCATCATCCACTATCACTGTCTTCACTACCATCACCCACCATCACTGTCTTCACTACCATCACCCACCATCACACTCTTCACTACCATCACCCATCATCACTGTCTTCACTACCATCACCCACCATCACTGTCTTCACTACCACCACCCACCATCACTGTCTTCACTACCATCACCCACCATCACACTCTTCACTACCATCACCCATCATCACTGTCTTCACTACCATCACCCACCATCACTGTCTTCACTACCATCACCCACCATCACACTCTTCACTACCATCACCCATCATCACTGTCTTCACTACCATCACCCACCATCACTGTCTTCACTACCACCACCCACCATCACTGTCTTCACTACCACCACCCACCATCACTGTCTTCACTACCATCACCCACCATCACTGTCTTCACTACCATCACCCACCATCACACTCTTCACTACCACCACCCATCATCACTGTCTTCACTACCATCACCCACCATCACTGTCTTCACTACCACCACCCACCATCACTGTCTTCACTACCATCACCCACCATCACACTCTTCACTACCATCACCCATCATCACTGTCTTCACTACCATCACCCACCATCACTGTCTTCACTACCATCACCCACCATCACTGTCTTCACTACCATCACCCACCATCACACTCTTCACTACCACCACCCACCATCACTGTCTTCACTACCATCACCCACAATCACACTCTTCACTACCATCACCCATCATCACTGTCTTCACTACCATCACCCACCATCACTGTCTTCACTACCACCACCCACCATCACTGTCTTCACTACCATCATCCACTATCACTGTCTTCACTACCATCACCCACCATCACTGTCTTCACTACCATCACCCACCATCACACTCTTCACTACCATCACCCATCATCACTGTCTTCACTACCATCACCCACCATCACTGTCTTCACTACCATCATCCACTATCACTGTCTTCACTACCATCACCCACCATCACTGTCTTCACTACCATCACCCACCATCACACTCTTCACTACCATCACCCATCATCACTGTCTTCACTACCATCACCCACCATCACTGTCTTCACTACCACCACCCACCATCACTGTCTTCACTACCATCATCCACTATCACTGTCTTCACTACCATCACCCACCATCACTGTCTTCACTACCACCACCCACCATCACTGTCTTCACTACCATCACCCACCATCACACTCTTCACTACCACCACCCACCATCACTGTCTTCACTACCATCACCCACCATCACTGTCTTCACTACGATCACCCACCATCACTGTCTTCACTACCATCACCCACCATCACTGTCTTCACTACCATCACCCACCATCACTGTCTTCACTACCATCACCCACCATCACACTCTTCACT
>NC_091294.1:38309885-38327385 GCF_038502225.1 Cherax quadricarinatus | reverse complement strand
GGTAAGTATGCACACACATACACGTACGTCACGTTCAGGCTACCTGGTGATCGATCTGTGATATACGCTTACTGCTGGAAACAAAAACATTCACTGTGACCTCCAATACTATCAGCCTTTCACATACATCCTTCTCCTCCCCTCTTCCCTCACTCAAAAATTTCCTTACACACCTGTTGCCCCTCCTAACTAAACAGTAAAAAATAGGTAACAGTGTTTTAGCTTACTATTGTGTGCCGCATCTATGGAAAAAAAGTTGTTCGATTACTCTAGGACCTCCTGGAATGTTATATCCTGTTTAAGACAACACTGCAATCATGCTGGAATGCTGTATCCTGTGTAAGACAACACTCAAGACATGCTGGAATGTTATATCCTGTGTAAGACAACACTCAAGTCATGCTGGAATGTTATATCCTGTGTAAGACAACACTCAAGTCATGCTGGAATGTTAATCATGTGTAAGACAACACTGTTATTTAGGGTGTATTAAGAAAAAAAATTGTTGGAAAAACGTGAAATTCCCCCCAAAATTATAATCATACCTCGAAAAAACATGAAAATAGTAATATACTTTTTTTTACGGAATATAGAGATTTTTTTAACGTTAGTAAAATTCAGTTTTAATGACCTTCGTGTAGTCGATAGATTTTGAAGCAAATGAAGCAAGTTCCACTTGCCTGTTTTCTTCTCCAGCTCCTCTTCCTACTTCTGCTGCTGCTCCTTCTTCTCCTCCTTCCTCCATTCGGTGACCTTCCTGGTCAGTTGTGTCATATCTCCCTGTGTCATCGTCCTCAAAGTATTGAGCCCAAGTTGTCAACAGTCAGTTTCTCGTTGAGTTGTGAAGAGTTTGTCCTTTAGCAAGTGCACACGTACAGTGCACTCCAACACGAGTACACATGCAGGTTTTGTATTACAGAGTACGTGTGCATCATTTGTACATATCAAAAAGAGTACTTGTATATTTGTTTGTACTCTCAGGAGAGGCCTGTGTGATCTACAGACTGATGTGAATTTAAAATGGATTTCAATTAAAAGCGATTTCCTGATAATTACTATGTAAGCAATTAGCAAAATGAATTGATCAAAATACTGTCTATAACATTGGAAGTAATAGTGGGCTTACAGTGGCCTAATGCTGTCTTATATTTACAAGTAGACCTATGGAGTCCTGGAGGTGGGAAATACAGTGCCTACATTCTGGAGCGTTGGGAATGTTACCTCTTAACTACGTTGGCGTGCTTCTGGGAAGAGAGTGATTGAATGAGCGACAGTGGGAGTATTTTCTTCTTTGTCGGGTCACCCTACCTCGGTGGGAGACGGCCGTTGTTTAGAAAAAAGAAGCCTCTAGTGACCTTATAGCTGTCTTTGACAGTGACCTTATAGCTGTCTTTGACAGTGACCTTATAGCTGTCTTTGACAGTGACCTTATAGCTGTCTTTGACAGAGACCTTATAGCTGTCTTTGACAGTGACCTTATAGCTGTCTTTAACAGTGACCTTATAGCTGTCTATGACAGTGACCTTACAGCTGTCTATGACACAGGATGTGACCTCATTATCGTAAATGGCACATTATCTCCAGGCTAAAGGGACTGATTGCAAAAACTTCCTCATTTCAATTTTTCACCGTTTTTCTCTGTACTGGACTGAGGAAGCCGCTGGTGTTGATGATGAAAGAAAAAATATATTTGTAAAAGAGGTAAGAAAGTCTCTTGTTTTTAAATTATTTGAGATTTTCACAACAAAAATGTTAATTGGATGACATGAAAAATGGCGCACGTTGTGGGGCTGAGTAAGAAAAAAGGCGACACGGAAGACATGTTGAACATTAACCTTGTCTCACTGATAAGCTCGCTGATAAGCTCACTGACAAGCTCACTGCTAAGCTCACTGACAAGCTCACTGATAAGCTCACTGATAAGCTCACTGACAAGCTCACTGATAAGCTCACTGATAAGCTCACTGACAAGATCACTGATAAGCTCGCTGATAAGCTCACTGACAAGCTCACTGATAAGCTCACTGACAAGCTCACTGATAAGCTCACTGATAAGCTCACTGACAAGCTCACTGACATGCTCACTGATAAGCTCACTGAAAAGCACACTAACAAGCACACTGGCAAGTACACTGACAAGCACACTGGCAAGTACACTGACAAGCACACTGGCAAGTACACTGGCAAGCACACTGGCAAGTACACTGACAAGCACACTGGCAAGTACACTGACAAGCACACTGGCAAGTACACTGACAAGCACACTGGCAAGTACACTGACAAGCACACTGGCAAGTACACTGACAAGCACACTGGCAAGTACACTGACAAGCACACTGGCAAGTACACTGACAAGCACACTGGCAAGTACACTGACAAGCACACTGACAAGCACACTGGCAAGTACACTAACAAGTACACTGACAAGCACACTGACAAGCACACTGACAAGCACACTGGCAAGTACACTAACAAGTACACTGACAAGCACACTGACAAGCACACTGACAAGCACACTGACAAGCACACTGACAAGTACACTAACAAGTACACTGACAAGCACACTGACAAGTACACTGGCAAGTACACTAACAAGTACACTGACAAGCACACTGACAAGTACACTGACAAGCACACTAACAAATACACTAACAAGTACACTAACAAGTACACTGACAAGCACACTGACAAGCACACTGACAAGCACACTGACAAGTACACTAACAAGTACACTGACAAGCACACTGACAAGTACACTAACAAGTAAACTGACAAGCACACTGACAAGCACACTGACAAGCACACTGACAAGTACACTAACAAGTACACTGACAAGCACACTGACAAGCACACTGACAAGCACACTGACAAGCACACTAACAAGCACACTGACTAGCACACTGACAAGTACACTAACAAGCACACTGACAAGCACACTAACAAGCACACTGACAAGTACACTAACAAGCACACTGACAAGCACACTAACAAGCACACTGACAAGTACACTAACAAGCACACTGACAAGCACACTAACAAGCACACTGACAAGTACACTAACAAGCACACTGACAAGCACACTAACAAGCACACTGACAAGTACACTAACAAGCACACTGACAAGCACACTGACAAGTACACTAACAAGCACACTGACAAGCACACTAACAAGTACACTGACAAGTACACTAACAAGCACACTGACAAGCACACTGACAAGCACACTGACAAGCACACTGACAAGCACACTGACAAGCACACTGACAAGCACACTGACAAGTACACTAACAAGTACACTGACAAGCACACTGACAAGCACACTGACAAGCACACTGACAAGCACACTAACAAGCACACTGACAAGCACACTGACAAGTACACTAACAAGCACACTGACAAGCACACTAACAAGCATACTGACAAGTACACTAACAAGCACACTGACAAGCACACTAACAAGCACACTGACAAGTACACTAACAAGCACACTGACAAGCACACTGACAAGTACACTAACAAGCACACTGACAAGCACACTAACAAGCACACTGACAAGTATACTAACAAGCACACTGACAAGCACACTAACAAGCACACTGACAAGTACACTAACAAGCACACTGACAAGCACACTGACAAGTACACTAACAAGCACACTGACAAGCACACTGAGGATACACTAACAAGTGCACTGACAAGCACACTGACAAGTACACTAACAAGCACACTGACAAGCACACTAACAAGTACACTGACAAGTACACTAACAAGCACACTGACAAGTACACTAACAAGCACACTGACAAGCACACTGACAAGTACACGAACAAGTACACTGACAAGCACACTGACAAGCACACTGACAAGCACACTGACAAGTACACTAACAAGTACACTAACAAGTACACTGACAAGCACAGTGACAAGTACACTGACAAGCACACTGACAAGTACACTGACAAGTACACTAGCAAGTACACTAACAAGTTCACTGACAAGCACACTGAAAAGCACACTGACAAGTACACTGACAAGTACACTAACAAGTACACTAACAAGTACACTAACAAGTACACTAACAAGTACACTAACAAGTACACTGACAAGCACACTGAAAAGCACACTGACAAGTACACTGACAAGTACACTAACAAGTACACTAACAAGTACACTAACAAGTACACTAACAAGTACACTGACAAGCACACTGAAAAGCACACTGACAAGTACACTGACAAGTACACTAACAAGTACACTAACAAGTACACTAACAAGTACACTGACAAGCACACTGAAAAGCACACTGACAAGCACACTGACAAGCACACTAACAAGCACACTAACAAGCACACTGACAAGTACACTAACAAGCACACTGACAAGCACACTAACAAGCACACTGACAAGTACACTAACAAGCACACTGACAAGCACACTAACAAGCACACTGACAAGTACACTAACAAGCACACTGACAAGCACACTAACAAGCACACTGACAAGTACACTAACAAGTACACTGACAAGCACACTGACAAGCACACTAACAAGCACACTGACAAGCACACTGACAATTACACTAACAAGTACACTGACAAGCACACTGACAAGCACACTGACAAGCACACTGACAAGCACACTGACAATTACACTAACAAGTACACTAACAAGTAAACTGACAAGCACACTGACAAGCACACTGACAAGCACACTGACAAGCACACTGACAATTACACTAACAAGTACACTGACAAGCACACTGACAAGCACACTGACAAGCACACTGACAAGCACACTAACAAGCACACTGAAAAGCACACTGACAAGTACACTAACAAGCACACTGACAAGCACACTAACAAGCACACTGACAAGTACACTAACAAGCACACTGACAAGCACACTAACAAGCACACTGACAAGTACACTAACAAGCACACTGACAAGCACACTAACAAGCACATTGACAAGTACACTAACAAGCACACTGACAAGCACACTAACAAGCACACTGACAAGTACACTAACAAGCACACTGACAAGCACACTGACAAGTACACTAACAAGCACACTGACAAGCACACTAACAAGCACACTGACAAGTACACTAACAAGCACACTGACAAGCACACTAACAAGCACACTGACAAGTACACTAACAAGCACACTGACAAGCACACTGACAAGCACACTGAGGATACACTAACAAGTACACTGACAAGCACACTGACAAGTACACTAACAAGCACACTGACAAGCACACTAACAAGTACACTGACAAGTACACTAACAAGCATAGTGACAAGTACACAAACAAGCACACTGACAAGCACACTGACAAGTACACTAACAAGTACACTGACAAGCACACTGACAAGCACACTGACAAGCACACTGACAAGTACACTAACAAGTACACTAACAAGTACACTGACAAGCACAGTGACAAGTACACTGACAAGCACACTGACAAGTACACTGACAAGTACACTAACAAGTACACTAACAAGTTCACTGACAAGCACACTGAAAAGCACACTGACAAGTACACTGACAAGTACACTAACAAGTACACTAACAAGTACACTAACAAGTACACTAACAAGTACACTAACAAGTACACTGACAAGCACACTGAAAAGCACACTGACAAGTACACTGACAAGTACACTAACAAGTACACTAACAAGTACACTAACAAGTACACTGGCAAGCACACTGAAAAGCACACTGACAAGTACACTGACAAGTACACTAACAAGTACACTAACAAGTACACTAACAAGTACACTGACAAGCACACTGAAAAGCACACTGACAAGCACACTGACAAGTACACTAACAAGTACACTGACAAGCACACTGACAAATACACTATCAAGTACACTGAAAAGCACACTGACAAGCACACTGACAAGTACACTGACAAGTACACTGACAAGTACACTAACAAGTACACTGACAAGTACACTGACAAGTACACTGACAAGCACACTGACAAGCACACTGACAAGTACACTGACAAGCACACTGACAAGTACACTAACAAGTACACTGACAAGCACACTGACAAATACACTAACAAGTACACTGACAAGTACACTGACAAGTACACTGACAAGTACACTAACAAGTACACTGACAAGCACACTGACAAGTACACTGACAAGCACACTGACAAGTACACTGACAAGTACACTAACAAGTACACTGACAAGTACACTGACAAGTACACTAACAAGTACACTGACAAGTACACTGACAAGTACACTGACAAGCACACTGACAAGCACACTGACAAGTACACTGACAAGCACACTGACAAGTACACTATCAAGTACACTGACAAGCACACTGACAAGCACACTGACAAGCACACTGACAAGTACACTAACAAGTACACTGACAAGCACACTGACAAATACACTAACAAGTACACTGACAAGTACACTGACAAGTACACTGATAAGTACACTAACAAGTACACTGACAAGTACACTGACAATTACACTGACAAGCACACTGACAAGCACACTGACAAGTACACTGACAAGTACACTGACAAGCACACTGACAAGTACACTAACAAGTACACTAATAAGTACACTGAAAAGTACACTGACAAGTACACTGAAAAGCACACTGACAAGTACACTGACAAGTACACTAACAAGTACACTAACAAGTACACTGACAAGCACACTGACAAGTACACTAACAAGTACACTAACAAGTACACTGACAAGTACACTGACAATCACACTGACAAGTACACTATCAAGTACACTGACAAGCACACTGACAAGTACACTAACAATTACACTAACAAGTACACTAACAAGTACACTGACAAGCACACTGACAAGTACACTAACAAGTACACTAACAAGTACACTGACAAGTACACTGACAATCACACTGACAAGTACACTAACAAGTACACTGACAAGCACACTGACAAGCACACTGACAAGTACACTGACAAGTACACTGACAAGCACACTAACAAGTACACTAACAAGTACACTGACAAGCACAATGACAAGTACACTGACAAGTACACTGACAAGTACACTGACAAGCACACTGACAAGTACACTAACAAGTACATTGACAAGCACACTGACAAGTACACTGACAAATACACTGATAAGTACACTGACAAGCACACTAACAAGTACACTAACAAGTACACTGACAAGCACACTGACAAGTACACTGTATAACATCAGGAAAAAACTGAATAGAAGGCTGGTGAAACAAATAATCCGCTAACTAACAAACAATTGGTTATTCTCTCAACCAAATTCGTGCACATAACCGAGCCACTAAGCTGCCACATCAGTCACAGACATAATTCACAGTAGAAATGGTTTGACGGATTATAATTTTTTTCTAGATTTTAGCCAATTTATCATTTGACTTCCGAACGCAAAACAATTCTGTGACGAGGAAATATAAGAAGAATTTACGGGAGATTATTACATGGAGTTTGTATCTCCCCCTATATATGTATGTATATATATATATATATATATATATATATATATATATATATATATATATATATATATATATATATATATATATATATATATATATATATATATAATATGTGTATCGTCAGAGATGTTAGCAAAATGTCTTGAAGGGAAAACGTCTAGAGACTGTCTTAGAATACGTCTATATACTATTTTCTTCAATATGCAGCTAATAACTCTTCAGTTCGCCTAAGTGACTTGTTTTTTTTTTCCCCCTCGTCTCGTCTGCCTCTTGTTATTATTGTGAGTACAATCGTATGTCAGAGTCAGTGACTCTAGCCGCTGTCCTGGGGACCATGGAGGGGCGACTGCTGGCTTTCCTGTCGAACTCAGTGGTCTTAGCAGCTAGTCTATATATGCTCGTAAGTTTTATGTCAACACGGTGTTACTCTCACTGTCACCTCTCCACCACCACAGCATCTCATTCCTCTTTGTCTGCCTGTCTGTCTCCGTCTCTGACTTTCTGTCCGTCTCTCTGTCTCTCTCTTTTCATGCTTTGCGTCAAACGCTAGATTACGTTTGCGTCATTAGAGTTAGTGGGTGTCTCCGTTGTGGCAACACTAATCACATTATTCCTGTCGCCTCATTCTGGCAACGCTTTCCTCCTGACCACCCTTCCCCCAACACCCTCATACCCCCCTCCCTTCCCCTCCCCTCCCACCCCCAGGCATCGCTCTCTGACTATAAATATATGCAAAAATACTATGCAATAAAATTTGTTTATGTTATTACCACTATTGACAAAATTTAGTACATATTTTTTGCCTTTTTATTCGATGAGTATTTCTTATCCCGGTCTATCGTATATTCAGATCAGTTATATTCTCTCTCTCTATTCTGCCATTCCGAGAACCGAGTATCTGAAGGCTATTCTCTCTTGTTTATCGTGGGAACTTCACCGTGATTCACATATGTGATTTTCACAGTGTTTTCACTTGGTTTACGATCTATATTCCCCCTCACAGACCGGGTTTTCTCCCTATGATTTCCACTATGGGTCACTAACTGCGTTAATCTGTCTCTGGAAGACAGGAATAAATAAAGGGGATGTAAATAGTGTGCTGAAAATATCTAGCCTAGACAGGACTCGCAGCAATGGTTTTAAGTTGGAAAAATTCAGATTCAGGAAGGATATAGGAAAGTACTGGTTTGGTAATAGAGTTGTGGATGAGTGGAACAAACTCCCGAGTACAGTTATAGAGGCCAGAACGTTGTGTAGCTTTAAAAATAGGTTGGATAAATACATGAGTGGATGTGGGTGGGTGTGAGTTGGGCCTGATAGCTTGTGCTACCAGGTCGGTTGCCGTGTTCCTCCCTTAAGTCAATGTGACCTGACCTGACTAGGTTGGGTGTATTGGCTTAAGCCGGTAGGAGACTTGGACCTGCCTCGCATAGGCCAGTAGGCCTTCTGCAGTGTTCCTTCGTTCTTATGTTCTTATGTTCTTATGAATTTGTGTAGTTTACTCAAGACTTCTCGATGGGATACGAAGGTTTTTCTTATTGCTTAGGCAATGCTTCTCCCTCCCTGGAGTTGTCTTTCTTGCTATCCCTGACTCATACACCTTGTTATACACGCTAATCTAGGGTGAAATAGATAGTTTTTCTAAGTAGATAGTCTTGGTACTATCTATGCACTCATGTTTTTGTTGGTGGAAAAGTGGCCCTGGATTTGGGTCACCACTGGAGTAGCGTCACCACTAGAGTAGCGTCACCACTGCAGTAGCGTCACCACCAGAACAGGGTCACCACTGAAGTAGCGTCACCACTGCAGTAGCGTCACCACCAGAACAGGGTCACCACTGAAGTAGCGTCACCACTGCAGTAGTGTCACCACTAGAGTACATAAGAACATAAGAAAGAAGGAACACTGCAACAGGCCTACTGACCCAAGCGGAGCAGGTCCATGTTTCCCCCCCCGGATTAGACCATTGACCCACCCCCCGGATGATCCCAATGACCCACCAAGCCTGGTCATCTCCACTCAAGGATGGAGCACTGCGCCAGACCCAGCAGCACAAGCTAGTCAGGTCCAACTCACACCCACCCACACCCACTCATGTATTTATCTAACCTGTTTTTAAAACTACATAACGTTTTAGCCTCAATAACTGTACTCGGGAGTTTGTTCCACTCATCCACAACTCTATTACCAAACCAGTGCTTTCCTATATCCTTCCTGAATCTGAATTTGTCCAACTTGAAACCATTGCTGCGAGTCCTGTCTTGGCGGGAAATTTTCAGCACGCTACTTACATCCCCTTTATTTATTTCTGTTTTCCATTTATACACCTCGATCATATACCCCCTAATTCTACGCCTTTCGAGAGAGTGCAGATTCAGGGCCTTCAGTCTATTCTCAAGGGGAAGATTTCTGATACATGGGATCATCTTTGTCATCCTCCTCTGTATGTTTTCCAGAGCATTTATATCCATTCTGTAATACGGTGACCAGAACTGAGCAGCATAGTCTAAATGAGGCCTAACCAAGGATATATAGAGTTGAAGAACAACCTGAGAACTTCTCTTATTTATACTTCTAGATATGAAACCAAGAATTCTGTTAGCTTTATTGCGAACACTAATGCACTGTTGTCTTGGTTTTAGATTACTGCTAACCAGAACTCCTAAATCTTTATCGCAATCAGTAGTATTAAGATCTACATTATTTAGTTTATATGTGGCATGGTTATTTAACTGTCCAACATTTAGAACTTTGCATTTGTCAATATTAAACTGCATCTGCCACTTCTCCGACCATTGCATCAGTCTATTCAAATCATCCTGGAGTGCTCTAATGTCCTCATTAGAATGAATTGGACGGCCTATTTTGGTGTCATCAGCAAATTTGCTTATGTCGCTATTTATTCCCTCATCTATGTCGTTTATGTAAATTGTGAACCACAACGGGCCCATCACTGACCCCTGAGGAACATCGCTTGTGACGTGTCCCCATTCTGATTTCTCCCCATTTATGCAAAATCTCTGCTGTCTATTTGTCAGCCATGCCTCTACCCAGGAAAAAATTTCTCCTCCTATTCCGTGTGCCCTAAGTTTCCTCAATAGCCTCTGGTGTGGAACTCTATCGAAAGCCTTACTGAAGTCCATATACACAATATCATATTCATTACCATGATCTACCTCCTCAAACACCTTAGTGAAAAAAGTTAGTAAATTCGTAAGACAGGAACGCCCCTTTGTAAAACCATGTTGAGATTCATTAATCAATCTGTGTCTGTCAAGATGGCTACGAATTGCTTCTGCAGTTATTGATTCCATAAATTTTCCCACTATGGAGGTAAGGCTTATTGGTCTATAGTTCGAAGCCAAGGACCTGTCACCTGCCTTGTAAATAGGTATTACATTTGCCATTTTCCACTTATCAGGCACTATGCCAGTTTGTAGTGATATGTTAAAAAGATTAGACAAAGGTATGCTAAGTTCCTCTTTACAGTCCTTTAACACCCTTGCAAACAGTTCATCAGAGCCTGGGGATTTGTTAGGTTTTAGTTTCTCTATTTGTCTGAGGACCATGTCACTAGTTACCGCTATCGTACATAGTTTATTATCATCCTGTTCTACATAATCTATTATTTCAGGAATATCGCTAGTATTTTCCTGGGTGAAAACTGAGAGGAAGTAGGTATTTAGTATTTCACACATATCCTTATCACTGTCAGTGATCTGACCAGAGTTACTCTTAAGTGGGCCAGTCTTGTCAATAATCTTACGTCTGTATACCTGAAAGAACCCTTTTGGGTTAGTCTTTGAATCCCTTGCGACTTTAGCTTCATAATCCCTTTTTGCTTTTCTTATTCCTTTTTTTATTTCTCTCTTTAATTGAATATGTTGATTTCTTAACTGCCCATCCCCTCTTTTGATACGCCTATATATGCCTCTCTTTTGACCAATGAAATGTTTTAATTTATTGTTCATCCACTTGGGATCATTTTTGTTAGATCTAATTTCCCTACTCGGAACAAAAGTTGTCTGGGCAGCTAGAACTATGCTCTGAAAAACGTCATATTGGCAACCAAGATCACCTACCTGACCCATAGTCAGGACATCCCAATTTAGCCCACCCAAGTAATTTTTCAGTCCCATGAAGTCGGCCAAGCGGAAATCTGGGACAGAGATTTGATTGCAGTTATCTGGGTAATTCCATGATATATTGAAACTAAGTGATTTGTGATCACTTTTCCCAAGCTCACCATTAACCTCAAGATTATTAATTAGTTAATCTTTGTTGGCAAGAACCAAGTCAAGCAGATTGTTTCCTCTAGTTGGTTCTGTCACAACCTATTCTAAAAAGCAATCCTGAACCGTATCAAGAAAGTCACTAGACTCAGGATTTCCTGTCATATTGTTCCAATCAGTTTGTCTAAAGTTAAAATCGCCCATTATCACAACATTTTCATATCTAGATGCCTTATGAATTTCGTCCCATAACAGCTTACTGCACTCCCTATCAAGGTTTGGGGGCCTATAAATCACACCCAAAATTAATTTGTCAAGTCCCTCGAGAAACTGCAGCCAAACAGATTCTGTGTTCGATGTTTCTAATCTTATATCATGTCTAAGACAACAATTTAAATTTTCTCTGACATACATCGCCACACCACCACCCTTCCTGTTGACCCTATCAGTGTGGAATAGTTTATAACCCTGTATGTTGCATTCATAAGGCATTTCTCTATCTTTCAGGTTGAACCAGGTCTCTGTTATACCAATAATATCTATATTACCTACACTTGCAAGTAATTTTAGCTCATCTGTCTTATTTCTTAGACTCCTACTATTTGTATAGTAAACCTTAAGGGAGCTAGTCACTCGTTGCCCTCTGCTATCTCTCTTTGTTTGTTGATCAATTGATTTGCCATTACTAGCAACTTTATTTTGAATATTGTCTTTTAAACATATCCCTGAGGTATCCCGGTAATAACTGCTGTTTTTAACCCTAATGCTGCAGCCTGATTGTTTCCCACAAACACCCATACCTCTATAATCTATCAGTTTAAATTCCTAGACAAGTCATCAATTGCCCTCTCAATTGAATTGGCTAATGCAACCACTCCATCCCCAGAGAGATGAACCCCATCCCTTGCATACATATCACGTTTGCCAAAGAATAGGTCCCAGTTATCAATGAATGGGATTGCAAGTTCCTTGCAGTACCTGTCTAGCCAGCAATTTATACCAATTGCCCTAGACATCCATTCATTGCCCACTCCCTTTCTAGGCAAGATGCTACATATGACTGGGATCCCTCCCTTAGACCTAACTACTTCTACGGCTGACCTGTACTTAACTAGCAGCTCCTCTCTCCTGCCCTTCCCAATGTCATTACCCCCAGCACTAAGACAGATAATGGGCTTGTTCCCATTACCTGCCATAATATTACCCACCCTGCTGACTCTGTCACCAACACCAGCTCCAGGAAGACACACTCTCTGTCTGACCTTTCTGTCTGTTACAAAATGCAGCGTCACCACTGCAGTAGCGTCACCACTAGAGTAGCGTCACCACCGCAGAAGCGTCACCACTAGAGTAGCATCACTACTGCAGAAGCGTCACCACTAGAGTAGCATCACCACTAGAGTAGACAACCTGTTACGGTGTCAACAGAGCTCAGTTTTTCAAAGCCGTATTTATTGTGGAGTTTTTGTTATACGTTTACTATCAGTTAACAGGCCAGTGGTCATATCAATCAAAATAGTAAACCACAAACTCTCTCCCTTAATACATATCGGTTTCTTGCAACACTTTCTATCACCACTCTGCACTTTCTACTAAACAACTTCATCATTACGCTCGTTGACTTTCTAATAACGTCTCTTTGACGCTGTACTTTAGTTAAGATGAGTCCCATTGATGAGTAAGAAACGCATGTACAACACTTAGGTAACTTTATTATCAAAACTTTTCGCCTGCACAGCAGGCTTTTTCAGTCGAATACAGACGATTGAAACAGTGAAGGCAGCAGAAAAAGAAAAGTGGAAATTCTGATGTGATCAAACCCGCAGGTTTGATTGAAGGTGCAAAAATCTCTTGGCCTATAGCAGAGGCATTAAGCTAGGAGACCAGAGGCCTAACATCTCCCTACGAGCCCCGTGAGGGTGGGGAATGGGGCTAGGCCTGGGGACAATTGGTCCCAGAAGATGAGAAGGTACTTGTACCTCCTCCCATGGCAGACATAGGTCTCAGACACCCCCAAGACAGGGAGCCAAGGCCGGGTCACCATCTGGAAAAGATCCAGACTGGGAGAGTACCGGCGAATCAAGAAAATTAAGCTAGGTACTATACACTGGCTCTCATCCTTGTATAATTCACTGAGTTGTAGACTAGCTTACATATCCCTGTTCTTTATACACTTCTTGCAAAGATCACACAGTTGGGTCACTGCCTCTGGAAGCTCACTCTGGTCCCATGCATGTCCAGAACTCTCTTAAAGTCTATCCTGAGTGTGTTATCATCGTATCTCTCTCTCTCTCTCTCTCTCTCTCTCTCTCTCTCTCTCTCTCTCTCTCTCTCTCTCTCTCTCTCTCTCTCTCTCTCTCTCTCTCTCTCTCTCTCTCTCTCCTGCTCTCTTTCTGTCTCTCTCTCGCTATCTCTTTTTCTCTCTCCACCTTTACCTATAATGAGTGCTCTGTTACGTTAGGTTCCCAGTGATTAGGTCAACGATCAAATTTCCTTATTGAACGAAATTCATGTAAAGGTACACACACACACACACACACACACACACACACACACACACACACACACACACACACACACACACACACACACACACACAATCCCACCAAGTGCAAAGTCATGAAGATTGTGGAAGGGCAAAGAAGACCGCAGACGGAGTACAGTCTAGGGGGCCAGAGACTACAAACCTCACTCAAGGAAAAAGATCTTGGGGTGAGTATAACCCCAGGCACATCTCCTGAAGCGCACATCAACCAAATAACTGCTGCAGCATATGGGCGCCTAGCAAACCTCAGAACAGCATTCCGACATCTTAATAAGGAATCATTCAGGACCCTGTACACCGTGTACGTTAGGCCCATACTGGAGTATGCGGCACCAGTTTGGAACCCACACCTAGCCAAGCACGTGAAGAAACTAGAGAAAGTGCAAAGGTTTGCAACAAGACTAGTCCCAGAGCTAAGAGGTATGTCCTATGAGGAGAGGTTAAGGGAAATCAACCTGACGACACTGGAGGACAGGAGAGATAGGGGGGACATGATAACGACATACAAAATACTGAGAGGAATTGACAAGGTGGACAAAGACAGGATGTTCCAGAGACTGGACACAGCAACAAGGGGACACAGTTGGAAGCTGAAGACACAGATGAATCAAAGGGATGTTAGGAAGTATTTCTTCAGCCACAGAGTAGTCAGGAAGTGGAATAGTTTGGGAAGCGATGTAGTGGAGGCAGGATCCATACATAGCTTTAAGCAGAGGTACGATAAAGCTCATGGTTCAGGGAGAGTGACCTAGTAGCGACCAGTGAAGAGGCGGGGCCAGGAGCTTGGACTCGACCCCTGCAACCTCAACTAGGTGAGTACAACTAGGTGAGTACACACACACATACACACACACACACACACACACACACACACACACACACACACACACACACACACACACACACACACACACACACACACACACACACCGTTCATGCTCTGCGTAAACACTAAAATTTCTCTATACATTAGAGAACTACACTGGTGGGTAAGTGTGTTGAATCTAAAAAGTTTAACACTGCAGTGTTATCGGTAAATAACAGTGGAATCAAGTGTATTCATTGTAAAATGGGCTAAAACAATGCCAACAGGAAGATATTTTTCACACTGGTGGCCCGGCAGGTGTTGCCACTCTAACACAAATCATTAAAATCGCTCGGTTGTTTTTCCTTGATGGAGGTGAAGAGGAGATCAAACAGTGTAAACACAAGCCGCTAGTGTTTTTGCGAATAAACATTTTTCTGTGTAGATCTGGATTAAGTGACACTCAGACAACACACGAGGGCGCCAAGGGTGATCATAGGTCACACACACACTGACTCGGGTCAACTCTCCGGTAAGGTCATCTCCGAGTACCAGACTAGATGCTAAGAATCTATATGCTAATTCAAATTAAGTTAACTGACGAGGAACAGTAAAATTAATTGCTAAAAGTTAACAAGTTAATGGAAACGTAGTCTCGTCTTGTCCCGTAGTTCGGTTGGTAGCGCACTCAGCTCACATTACTGAATGTTCGTGGTTCGATCTCCGGCACGGGTGGAGACATTGGGCATGTTTCCATACACCCGGGATTAAGTAGGTCCTGGGTATTAGTCGACTGTTGTGGGTGGCATCCTGGGAGGGGACAGTATACCTCAGACAGTGAACTGTGTAAATAAAATAATAAACAGACACTAAGGAGCGTTTGAGTGATCATTTTAAATCACCGAAACCCGTTTTTGGGTGTTTTTGATTAATAGGAACGAAAGAAAATGCATAACTGCTTAATGATGTGTTCAGCTAACGACTGTAGTAATATAGACAAACAGGAGTAAAATAGCAGAACTTAGCCTTAAGAATTGAAAAATATTTGTTACAAAAGAAATCACATATAAAACAACAATAATAATGGTATCCAATAAAAAGTGAAATAGGTTGGTGGAGTTTCCATACAACTTGTGCTAACCACAATGTTGGTGGTTTCTATACAACTTGTGCTAACCACAAGGTAAGTATCAGTAGTGTGGGGAACACTGACTCTGGGTATGCAAGTAACAAAAGTAGGCTGAAAATAACAAAAGTTACGATATTGTCAGTATTATATTCTCTGGTCAGAATGAAACTTGAGAGATCATAAAGAGCATTTGGAAATTATATTCTGTCAGTTACGATCTCATATAGGTCAACGTTGTTTACATATAGACACCATATACTGTGAACAACTCTCAGTTATTAGTCCTAAACAGCCAGAACTCACTACTTGGACACGGCTGCTCTTTGAATTCCATTCAGAAGCATAGTGAAGACAAATCTCGACTAAAGAAGTGGGAGAAACCTAATTAGAAGATGAAAAGAGATAACATCACTGGAAAAAAATCCAGAACTATACAAGACACAGTTAGAGGAAGATAAGAAATAGAAATTCGTGGGGAAAAAAGCAGAAACAATGCAGTCGATTGCATCTGAAACCAGAGTGTTTGTAAACATAGATAAGGATGGCGTCGGCACAAATAAAAAACACGAATCAATATTATGTCTTGGAAGTGCGTAAGAGTGAGAATAAAGACATTTAACCCATCCGAAGACATGCGTAAGCGTTCTAATGAAAGGAAAATATCACTTAGAAGAATAATGTAATTTCGACCCTCCTGACGTGTTTTATAACTCACTTGAAAAAAGATCAGGTTATGGCTTAAAAATTGTTGATTTTTGCACGTAAGAGCCACAGAAAGTTATACATGTGCACATTATTTAGGCACACACACACACACACACACACACACACACACACACACACACACACACACACACACACACACACACACACACACACACAGGACTACAAAGAGACCTGGACAGGCTGGATGCGTGGTCCAGCACCTGGCTCCTCGAATTCAACCCTGCCAAATGCAAAGTTTTAAAGATCGGGGAAGGGCAAAGAAGACCGCAGACGGAGTATAGGCTAAGTGGCCAAAGACTCCAAGCCTCACTCAATGAAAAGGACCTTGGGGTGAGTATAATACCGAGCACATCTCCTGAGGCGCACATCAACCAGATAACTGCTGCAGCATATGGGTGCCTGGCAAACCTGAGAATAGCGTTCCGATACCTCTGTACACTGTGTACGTCAGGCCTATACTGGTGTATGCAGCACCAGTTTGGAACTCACCTGGTCAAGCAAGTCAAGAAATTAGAGAAAGTGCAAAGGTTTGCAAAAAGACTAGTCCCAGAGCTAAGGGA
>NC_091294.1:38299885-38307385 GCF_038502225.1 Cherax quadricarinatus | reverse complement strand
CACCACCACCACCAATCCACTATCCCCACCATCATCCCACCACCACCTACCACCACCACCACCACCACCACCACTCCACCACCACCATACTCACCATACTACCACCACCCACCACCTACCACCACTAATACCATTACACCACATACCTACCTACCACTACCACCTACCACCTATCCACCTACCACCTACCTACCACCACCTACCTACCGCCGCTGCCTGCTGCCGCCGCTGCTGCTGCCGCCGCTGCTGCCTGCTGCTGCCGTCGCTGCCTGCTGCCTGCTGCCTGCCTGCTGCTGCTGCTGCTGCTGCTGCTGCTGCTGCTGCTGCTGCTGCTGCTGCTGCTGCTGCTGCTGCTGCTGCTGCTGCTGCTGCTGCTACCACTAATATCGCACCTCACTCTAAGCCTATATATACCCTCTGTGTCCATATACTGTTTGTAACCGCTTGACAAAGCCCCTGGAGAGCGAAACGTTGCCACAATAAAAATGTCACATTAGTTGCACTTGTGTCCTTTCACTTTACGTATTGTCGGTAATTCTACCAACATTATCAGACACATGATGGGAGTGTGACTGTGTTAGACACATAATGGTAGTTAGTGTGACTGTGTTAGACACATAATGGTAGTTAGTGTGACTGTGTTAGACACATAATGGTAGTTAGTGTGACTGTGTTAGACACATAATGGTAGTTAGTGTGACTGTAAGTAGACTAATACAACATAATGGTAGTTAGTGTGACTGTGTTAGACACATAATGGTAGTTAGTGTGACTGTGTTAGACACATAATGGTAGTTAGTGTGACTGTGTTAGACACATAATGGTAGTTAGTGTGACTGTGTTAGACACATAATGGTGAGTGTATGTGTTAGACACATAATGGAAGTTAGTGTGACTGTGTTAGACACATAATGGTAGTTAGTGTGACTGTGTTAGACACATAATGGAAGTTAGTGTGACTGTGTTAGACACATAATGGTAGTTAGTGTGGCTGTGTTAGACACATAATGGAAGTTAGTGTGACTGTGTTAGACACATAATGGTAGTTAGTGTGGCTGTGTTAGACACGTAATGGTAGTTAGTGTGACTGTGTTAGACACATATGAGTTGTGACTGTAGTAATGGTAAGTTAGTTAGTGACTGTGTTAGACACATAATGGTAGTTAGTGTGACTGTGTTAGATACATAATGGTAGTTAGTGTGACTGTTAGAACATAATGGTAGTTAGGTGTGACTCGTGTTAGACACATAATGGTAAGTTAGTGTGACTGCATGAGGATGGAAGCAGTGTGAACTGTGGTTAGACACAGTTAGTGTGACTGTGTTAGACACATAATGGTAGTTAGTGTGACTGTGTTAGACACATAATGGTAGTTAGTGTGACTGTGTTAGACACATAATGGTAGTTAGTGTGACTGTGTTAGACACATAATGGTAGTTAGTGTGACTGTGTTAGACACATAATGGTAGTTAGTGACTAAAAAGTTAGTACACATAATGGTAGTTAGTGTGACTGTGTTAGACACATAATGGTAGTTAGTGTGACTGCAAGTTAGACACATAATGGAGGTAGTTAGTGTGGCTGTGTTAGACACATAATGGTATTAGTGTGACTGTGTTAGACACATAATGGTGTTAGTGTGACTGTATAGACACATAATGGAAGTTAGTGTGACTGTGTTAGACACATAATGGTAGTTAGTGTGACTGTGTTAGACACATAATGGTAGTTAGTGTGACTGTGTTAGACACATAATGGTAGTTAGTGTGACTGTGTTAGACACATAATGGTAGTTAGTGTGACTGTGTTAGACACATAATGGTAGTTAGTGTGACTGTGTTAGACACATAATGGTAGTTAGTGTGACTGTTAGACGTAGAGATAATTTTTGTCAATAATTTAGCCTGTTTGCGAATTCTTAAGCATATATGTATATGTCGTGCCGAATAGGTAAAACTGGTCAATTATCAATAACTCTTTTAAAATTAAGTCGTTTCTAAAAATTTTTCTTATACATTTAAAAATACATTTTTTTCGTTTATATTAATGTAAAAATTAATAATTTTGTACTAAAAGAACCTTAGAAAACTTACCTAACCTTATGATAACAAGCGCAATTTAATTTAGCTTATTCCAACTAAATATATTTTAGATAAGTTTACAATAATTTAATAATAAACAGACACAATGAAATACATTTTTCTCGTTAAGTTCATAACGATTTTTGCGAAATTCCTGCATACACAATTTTTCGCTTGCCTTATTTGGCAAGAAGTGCGTTACTATTATATATATATATATATATATATATATATATATATATATATATATATATATATATATATATATATATATATATATATATATATATAATTTAATGTAACTGATGTACCAAATATTTCTCGCTGCAGAGATCACTAATAATCTCAATTTTCCTCTCAGTAAGACACACCAGTAATTAGAGTTTGGAGACGATCTCAAGAACCGTTCTGTAGATATCGCACTGTCTGCCCTTACACCGTTACTGCTGCTATCACACTATGTCTTCTCTCACATTGTATCAGCTCTCACACTGTGTCTTCTCTCACACTGTGTCTTCTCTCACACTGTATCAACTGTCAGACTGTGTCAACTCTCAGACTGTGTCATCTCTCACACTGTGTCAACTCTCACACTGTGCCAACTCTCACACTGTGTCAACTCTCACACTGTGTCAACTCTCACACTGTGTCAACTCTCACACCGTGTCAGTTCTCACTTTTACCTAATTTCACCATGAAGGAAAAAACTGCGCTTTCTTTTTCTTTCTTTTCTTTCATGTTTTCCAACCTTCCTGCGACCCTCTCTTCATCCAGATAATCCTGGGCTCTCTCTGTACGGCTGACAGTGTCAGGATGGACCCGGCTTTTGTGGGTACTCCGTTTCGACAACCCACGTCTCTTCCACCTCCGTCCTTTGGTTAATCCCACAGAATAACACAGCTAACGATGTTTCCTGTGTGTTAGTGGGAGATGTTAAGTCCTCATGTAGATAGCACCTCCAGTTCTGGTTGTATGTTATGTTTATGTTGTGTGGTGGCGAGCCAGCGAGAAGCCTCAGTCAAATGGACAAAACTCCATTACCTTTGCCAAGTGCTAAATCAACCAACAGTCTGTTTGTTCAGGAAATCAGCAGGGCAACCTGGCCTCAGGCCGAGCACAGACAACATCAATTATTTTATCTGTTGTCTTCATCTGGTCTCTGTTGTCTTTATGTAATTTTTTCAGTCACCTGTTTTGACATTTATTTAGCTCATTTATTTTGTTATCCATTTCCCCTTATTTATTCCGTCATCTGTTTACAGTCTAATCTGCCAACTATTTCCGTCATGTTGGTAGATCTCATCTTTCTGACATAACGAATCCCAGATATCTAAATATAATTATTAATTTTTTCCTCCCTTTCTCCAATCTGCTATCCAACCTTTTGTTGCCTAGACCTATTTCTCATTACCTTCCTTCACTCTCTGGTTTCACCTTCAGCATCTCTCTCTTACACACCTTTCCAAACTCAGTCATCAGCATCCGCAACTCCTCTTCACAGGCTTTTGCAAGCACTGTGTCATCAGCAAAGAGCAACAGTGAAAACGCCCTGTTAATGTTTTTTTCTTTTCGTTTAATCTCATGCTCCTATATTCTAGTATACCCTTCGTTTAAAATCAGTCTATAAAGACATTAAATATCCATAGTGATATCAAAGCTCTGTACGTACAGTAAGTTCCCATTATTTTCTGGAAATTATTTCACTTCTTTCTCACTTATCTTATCCAGTGCTTGCCTTTCTTCGTGAAATTCTTTGCAGTATTTAACAACCTACACCCTATTACGTACAATATAAGAGCTTCCCTTAGAAACTAGCAATTAGAGGAGACGAATCTTATGACGTCGTTTCGGTCTTATTAGACTCTTTTGACTTGACAGTGGTCCAGGAGGGACCGAAACGCTGTTATAAAGTGAGAGTTTTTGGTAAACTATACCAGTTGCAGTATTATGACTTTCTATTCATTAGTACAAAAAAAAAATTGCTACATCGATTCTCTGTCCATCTTATCACCTGACTTTTCTGAATCTATGGTTACATAACATAGACAATCCGCTCTTGAAACTCTCGCAAAATTCCATCCATAAGAATTAAAATAATTCTTAACAACACTTCACGGCAGCATCTCCCATCCATCCCACAAATGCACCGACTCAGGATAAATTTGTAAGTCAATAAATCTCACTACGATCAATATTAAATCCTCTCATTAATGTAGCATGAATATTGCTCGAATTACTCGCTCTCGAATTTCGCGGCAAATGGATTGATCGGTGGATTAATATTGTTGATGGGTTATCTAGTCAGCTTAATGCAAACGACGATTAATGAGTTTAACGAGTGTTGTTAAATCTCGCTCGAGTGAAACATTAAACTTTTTTGGTCCAGTCCATGAAGTATTTTAAGATAGAAAAAAAGGGACACGTTGAAGACCTGATTTTCCCATCATTTTAATAAGATCATTTTTTTTTTGTCCTAATTTGAAAATGTGAAAATGTTTTATTGTGGTGCCATATATGAGTATATTCATAAAGTGAGAGTTTTATGAAAGATTTAAGTGTAATAAAGGCCTGTAAACTGCGACCATTTAAATAACTTTCACTGTCCAATTTTCCAATTAACTTTGTAAACTTTTCAAAAGCTACTGGAGACACATGCAAACATTAACAATGAAAAGTATATATATATATATATATATATATATATATATATATATATATATATATATATATATATATATATATATATATATATATATATATATATATATATATATATATATATATATATATATATATATATATATATATATATATATATATATATATATATATATATATATATATATATATATATATATATATATATATATATATATATATATATCCAGCAAATTCAAGGTTATGAAGACTGGAGGAGTGGTCAAGAACACTGGAAACTGAGTATAGACTTGGACGGGGTTACAAAGGTTACAAACCTCACTAAAAGAGAAGGACCTAAGAGTGAGCATAGTGACGAACATATCGCCGCAGGCAATATGGAGCCTTCAGGTACCTCAAGAGTGTCATTTATGTGTATGTGTCTGTATACAACAAGCGTTAGTCCATCTTGGAGTGATACAGCTCTAGCATGGAACTACATTTGATAAAGCATGTTAAAAAACTGGAGAAAATACTGATGTATTCAACAAGACTAGTCCCAGAGGTATGGGGAATGAAATATGAGGTGAGAGTAAGTGAACTGAACCTGACAACGTCAGAGGATGGAAGGACCAGGGGAGACACGATAGCAACATAAATAATACTCAGAGCATTTGATAAGGTAGACTTTGATAAATTGTTCGAAAGGCAGAAAACGGGTACACGAGACACCGTTGGAAATTAAAGACAGGTGAATCCTGAAGATATCAGGAAGTACTTCTTCAGCCTCAGTGTGGTCAGGAAGTAGAGTGATGTAAACATCGTTATTAGAGCAGGTGTAACAGAGCCCACGATGCTAGGAAGGAGAGAATCCGGCAGGTTAAGAAGCAAGACCAGGGCCTGAGGCTCGACCCCTGGAACAACCAATATCTGGGAACACATAAAAGCACACACACCTCATAAGTCAGCAATATCATTCGAAGTCTCGCCTCTAACATACCATTCCGTGGTAATGACCAGCTCATTAACTCACACACAAGCAATCCCTGTGTTAAATGGCAACTTTAATCCCCTGGTCAATTAAAGTAACCTTGGCTGAACTCGCCTAACAAGAAGAGCAATGTAATAAATATCTTTACAATTAAATTAAAAGAGTGGAGGTAACGAAATGTGGTCAAGAATAAAATAAATATTAGAAATTCAGTTAATAAATAGTGTTCTGGCAAATAATGAAAATAAAAGAGAATATATTCTGAGATATTAACGGAATTTTGGATCCAAACACGAGACTAACAAAAGTGAGAGACACAGTTGTGAAAGTTTTAGTCGGTAACTTTAAAACATAAGAACATAAGAACATAAGAATGTAGGAACACTGCAGAAGGCCTACTGGCCCATACGAGGCAGGTCCTTATCAAAACGACATCTACCTAAAGCTACTCAAGAAATAACTCCCGTACCCCTTGACACCAATCAAACCCAGCCCCTCCCACATATATTTGTCCAGTTTCTTCTTAAAGCTACCCAAGGTCCTAACCTCTATCACCCCACCTCTTGTAAGTGACTGTGATGATTCTATAAGTTATACTTAGATACAAATATCTTAATTGTAACTTAATTTTTTTTTAAATAACCCAGTGAAGTGACAGTGATCCCTAACTGAACAACCATCATCGAACATCTGAGGACTTCACAGTTTTGACGGAAACACCGATGCGATTGGACCTCAGCGTCTGTGAGTGTGTATGTTGTTAGGATGAGTCTTCAACTGAAGAGATGTTGGTAGATGGGGTTTAAATACTATCTAGACCACACAAACTTTTCACCACTAGACAACAATACTTTAATTCGTAAAAAATGGGATCATATATATGTGTGTGTGTGTTAGTTACCATTTTGTCCTAGGCACATGTCGATTAGACACTAGGCCTGTTGTATAAGCGTGTGTGTGTGTGTGTGTGTGTGTGTGTGTGTGTGTGTGTGTGTGTGTGTGTGTGTGTGTGTGTGTGTGTGTGTGTGTGTGTGTGTGTGTGTGTGTGTGTGTGTGTGTGTGTGTGTGTGTGTGTGTGTGTGTGTTGTGTGTGTGAGTGTGTGAGTGTGTGTGTGTGTGTGTGTGTGTGTGTGTGTGTGTGTGTGTGTGTGTGTGTGTGGGGGGAACCCTGTTTGTTATGTTGTGTGTGTGTGTGTGTGTGTGTGTGTGTGTGTGTGTGTGTTATGTGTGTATGTGTATGTGTGTGTGTGTATGTGTGTGTGTATGTATGTATGTGTGTGTGTGTATGTGTGTGTGTGTGTGTGTATGTGTGTGTGTGTGTGTGTGTGTGTGTGTGTGTATGTATGTGTGTGTGTTGTGTGTGTTGTGTGTGTTGTGTGTGTGTGTGCGGGTGTCTGTGTGGGTGTGCGTGTGTATGTGTGTGTGCGTGTGTGTGTGTGTGTGTGTGTGTGTGTGTGTGTGTGTGTTGTGTGTGTATTGTGTGTGTGTGTGTTGTGTGTGTATTGTGTGTGTGTGTGTGTGTACTCACCTAGTTGAGGTTGCGGGGTCAGTCCGAGCTCCTGGCCCCGCCTCTTCACTGATCGCTACTAGGTCACTCTCCCTGAGCCGTGAGCTTTATCATACCTCTGCTTAAAGCTATGTAATGGATCCTGCCTCCACTACATCGCTTCCCAAACTATTCCACTTACTGACTACTCTGTGGCTGAAGAAATACTTCATAACATCCCTGTGATTTCATCTGTGTCTTCAGCTTCCCAACTGTGTCCCCTTGTTACTGTGTCCAATCTCTG
>NC_091294.1:38274885-38294885 GCF_038502225.1 Cherax quadricarinatus | reverse complement strand
TGCTAAAACGAAATCGAAAATATTAAATCCTAGTGTTTTTAATTGTGAGCTGAATGAACCCTTAAATACTGCACGGCTTTATGCCAGAACCGTCCATCTGTTAGGTACAGTTTTCTAAGATGCAGGGAATACCCGCGAGTAAGTCTAGTGCGGCGCAGTTCTCGTCTATATACTACAGAATGATTAGAACTGAACTGGAGAAAGTTAAAAAAATATATTTACTCTATAAGAAATCTTTTCAGTGAAGATAGTTTGAGAGAGCTGAAGTTATACACTCTTCAAAGTTGTAGAATGAAAGGTATAAATATCTAACCAAGAACAAATTTTGAAACAATGAATTTAAGATGGATAAACTCAGACTTAGAAAGGACACAGAAAAGTGTTGCTTCATCAGTAGAGTTGTAAATGAGTGGAACTGTCTTCCACTTTGGTTAGATTTAAAATGTTTATCAACTACATGTATGCAAATAGTTGGTTCTGAGAAGTACCTGCCAAGCCTAGGCCAATATTACTACTGCAATGTTCCACTATACTTAAGTAAATACACATACACTCTCTCTCTCTCTCTCCAGAAAGTCAAGGTTCGGTACATTATCATCTTTAACGTTGAAGCTGATGATACAATAGGGTTCCTGCGAACCCTGGAGAGTAGTCTTCAGGGAAGTTGCTATAAGTGTGTGTGTGTGTGTGTGTGTGTGTGTGTGTGTGTGTGTACTCACCTATTTGTGGTTGCTGGGGTCGAGTCTTAGCTCCTGGCCCCGCCTCTTCACCGGTTGCTACTGGGCCCTCTCTCTCCCCGCTCCATGAGCTTTATCAAACCTCGTCTTAAAACTGTGTATGGTTCCTGCCTCCACTACGTCATTTTCTAGGCTATTCCACTGCCTTACAACTCTATGACTGAAGAAATACTTCCTAATATCTCTCTGACTCATTTGTGTCTTCAACTTCCAATTGTGGCCTCTTGTTTCTGTGTCCCCTCCCTGGAACATCCTGTCTTTGTCCACCTTGTCTATTCCACGCAGTATTTTATATGTCGTTATCATGTCTCCCCTGACCCTCCTGTCCTCCAGTGTCGTCAGGCCGATTTCCCTTAATCTTTCTTCATAGGACATTCCCCTTAGCTCTGGAACTAACCTTGTCGCAAACCTTTGTACTTTCTCTAGTTTCTTGACGTGCTTTATCAAGTGCGGGTTCCAAACAGGTGCTGCATACTCCAGTATGGGCCTGACATACACGGTGTACAGTGTCTTGAACGATTCCTTACTAAGGTATCGGAATGCTGTTCTCAGGTTTGCCAGGCGCCCATATGCTGCAGCAGTTATCTGGTTGATGTGTGCTTCCGGAGACATGCTCGGTGTTATACTCACCCCAAGATCTTTCTCCTTGAGTGAGGTTTGCAGTCTTTGGCCACCTAGCCTATACTCGGTCTGTGGTCTTCTGTGCCCTTCCCCTATCTTCATGACTTTGCATTTGGCAGGATTAAATTCGAGAAGCCATTTGCTGGACTAGGTGTCCAGTCTGTCCAGGTCTCTTTGAAGTCCTGCCTGGTCCTCATCAGATTTAATTCTCCTCATTAACTTCACATCATCTGCAAACAGGGACACTTCTGAGTCTAACCCTTCCATCATGTCGTTCACATATACCAAAAATAGCACTGGTCCTAGGACCGACCCCTGTGGGACCCCGCTCGTCACAGGTGCCCACTGTGATACATCATTACGTACTATGACTCGTTGTTGTCTCCCTGTCAGGTATTCTCTGATCCATTGCAGTGCCCTTCCTGTTATATGCGCCTGATGCTCTAGCTTCTGCACTAATCTCTTGTGAGGAACTGTGTCAAAGGCCTTCTTGCAGTCCAAGAAGATGCAATCAACCCACCCCTCTCTCTCGTGTCTTACTTCTGTTATTTTATCATAAAACTCCAGAAGGTTTGTGACACAGGATTTGCCTTCCATGAATCCGTGCTGGTTGGCATTTATACTCTTGTTCCGTTCCAGGTGCTCCACCACTCTCCTCCTGATAATCTTCTCCATAATTTTGCATACTATACACGTCAATGACACAGGTCTATAGTTTAGTGCCTCTTTTCTGTCTCCTTTTTTAAAAATGGGAACTACATTTGCCGTTTTCCATACCTCAGGTAGTTGCCCAGTTTCCAGGGACGTGTTGAAGATTGTGGTAAGTGGCACGCACAACATATCTGCTCCCTCTCTAAGGACCCACGGGGAGATGTTGTCCGGTCCCATTGCGTTTGAGGTATCTATGTGCTTTAGCAGTTTCTTCACCTCCTCCTCATCTGTATGTATGTCGTCCAACACTTGTTGGTGTATTCCTTGCTGGTGTCCCCATCTGGTCTGTCCCCCCAGAGTCCTTCCTGTCTCTACTGTAAATTCTTCCTTAAATCTCGTGTTGAGCTCCTCACATACCTCTTGATCGTTTCTTGTGAGTTCTCCACCTGTGTGTGTGTGTGTGTGTGTGTGTGTGTGTGTGTGTAAATAAAGTAAACATCATCATTGCTACTTGGAAGATATATTTTAGTACACTGCATTTTTATTAAATCAAATAAGAATCAAAAGTAGAACTCAGTTCCGTAAACATTTCAAAATATCAAAGTAATATATGTAATACAAAATAAGTTAAAAATGTGAAATCAAAATAACTGCTGCTGATAAACCACTGTTTCTCTGGAAATCTTTTGCCTCCAGTAGCGTACAGGAACTTAGCTGTGGCCAGCTTCATGGTCTAGAATCACATCGTCCAGCTTCATGGTCTAGAATCACATCGTCCAGCTTCATGGTCTAGAATCACATCGTCCAGCTTCATGGTCTAGAATCACATCGGCCAGCTTCATGGTCTAGAATCACATCGGCCAGCTTCATGGTCTAGAATCACATCGTCCAGCTTCATGGTCTAGAATCACATCGTCCAGCTTCATGGTCTAGAATCACATCGGCCAGCTTCATGGTCTAGAATCACATCGGCCAGCTTCATGGTCTAGAATCACACAGGCCAGCTTCATGGTCTAGAATCACATCGGCCAGCTTCATGGTCTAGAATCACATCGGCCAGCTTCATGGTCTAGAATCACATCGGCCAGCTTCATGGTCTAGAATCACATCGGCCAGCTTCATGGTCTAGAATCACATCGGCCAGCTTCATGGTCTAGAATCACATCGGCCAGCTTCATGGTCTAGAATCACACAGGCCAGCTTCATGGTCTAGAATCACATCGGCCAGCTTCATGGTCTAGAATCACATCGGCCAGCTTCATGGTCTAGAATCACATCGGCCAGCTTCATGGTCTAGAATCACATCGGCCAGCTTCATGGTCTAGAATCACATCGGCCAGCTTCATGGTCTAGAATCACATCGGCCAGCTTCATGGTCTAGAATCACACAGGCCAGCTTCATGGTCTAGAATCACATCGGCCAGCTTCATGGTCTAGAATCACATCGGCCAGCTTCATGGTCTAGAATCACATCGGCCAGCTTCATGGTCTAGAATCACATCGGCCAGCTTCATGGTCTAGAATCACATCGGCCAGCTTCATGGTCTAGAATCACACAGGCCAGCTTCATGGTCTAGAATCACATCGGCCAGCTTCATGGTCTAGAATCACATCGGCCAGCTTCATGGTCTAGAATCACATTGGCCAGCTTCATGGTCTAGAATCACATTGGCCAAATTCATGATCTAGAATCACATTGGCCAGCTTCATTGTCTAGAATCACACAGGCCAGCTTCATGGTCTAGAATCACATCGTCCAGCTTCATGGTCTAGAATCACATCGGCCAGCTTCATGGTCTAGAATCACATCGTCCAACTTCATGGTCTAGAATCACATCGTCCAGCTTCATGGTCTAGAATCACATCGGCCAGCTTCATGGTCTAGAATCACATTGGCCAGCTTCATGGTCTAGAATCACATTGGCCAAATTCATGATCTAGAATCACATTGGCCAGCTTCATTGTCTAGAATCACACAGGCCAGCTTCATGGTCTAGAATCACATCGTCCAGCTTCATGGTCTAGAATCACATCGGCCAGCTTCATGGTCTAGAATCACATCGGCCAGCTTCATGGTAATAGAATCACATTGGCCACCTTCATGGTCCTGAATCACATTGGCCAGTTTCATGGTCTTGATTCACACTGGCCAACTTCGTGGTCTTGAATCATATCGGCCAGTTTCATTGTCTAGAATCGACTGGACAACCCTGCAAAGGAGCTCACGGCTGTGGTGTGGTCTGTGACCTCAGTGTTGACGTTTGGTATCTATCAGCTGTTCACCTTATACAATGTTTATCCTGACAGATCTGCCCAAGTATTCAAAGAAGCGAACCCCCTATTTTACCAATACACATAACATAACATCTATGACAGTTGTAGACTGCTGAGGAGAGTAGTTCAAGAAGTATAACGTCTTTGAAGCTATAAGGACGCAATTTAGTGTACTCATCACTCACGTAATCGTAATAAACAACTGCGTACAAATCTCACAACGGTTGAAGCGTGAACCAATCACAAGCGAGTTTTAAAATACACAGGCCAGTGTGCGTCACCTCATTGGCCTGTGAGCCCCGGCCAGTCTCTGATTGGATATATAGCGTATATAAACTTGAAATTTGCCAAATTACCTTGTGATAAAATTCTTTTAATAATTTTGTTATCCCTTTTATTTTGAAGAAATGTACTTTTGTCAGTAAAAGTTTTTGAAAACTAGAGTTTAGCTCTGTTAACAGTAATTTTTGGTGCTGGAGAATTTAATAACTTCTGCAGCCGTTTAAATCAGCATAAAACTAGGAAGAATCTGTAATCACTATTCAAAAATCAGAAAGAAAAAGATTATCCAAGTTCGTGATTCTGGAGAGGTATATACAAAGAGAATATATATATATATATATATATATATATATATATATATATATATATATATATATATATATATATATATATATATATATATACATATGTCGTGCCGAATAGGCAGAACTTGCGATCTTGGCTTAAATAGCAACGCTCATCTTGCCATATAGGACAAGTGAAAATTTGTTTATGCAATAATTTCGCCAAAATCATTCTGAACCTAACGAAAAAAATATATTTGATTGTGTTTGTTTAGTACTAAATTATTGTAAACGTATTTAAAATGTATTTAGTTGGGTTAGGCTAAAATAAATTGCTCTTGTTATAATAAGGTTAGGTAAGTTTTCTAAGATTCTTTTGGTGCAAAATTAAAAAAAATTGCATTAACATAAAAATTGACCAGTTTTACATATTCGGCACGACATATATATATATATATATATATATATATATATATATATATATATATATATATATATATATATATATATATATATATATATATATATATATATATATATATATATATATATATATATATATATATATATCAAGAAGTGTCCGTAATGTAAACAGGGATCGCCACGGTGAATTGTAAAGTGAACGCTTGTGCTTGTTCATGTGAACAAGGAAGCGTATACCAAAGAAAGGGAACTAAACAGTAAACACCCACACTGGCAAAAGAAAGTGAGGATGAGGCGAGGTGCTTGCACGTGTCTTAGCTTAATACGGAGCTCTGGCACTCTGGTCATTAATGCAAGACCTGGACAGTCAGAACCTGAGGTCTAACATCAGGGATTCCTGTGGCAGCAGGAGATGCTTGGAGTCATATTATCTTCTGCATTATGGTGAAAGAGGATGGTCTTCTTGAACTGGTGGCTTTATTTTCTCTCGTAAATTTCTCAGTATGGATTCTGATATGACAATGTTTAATATAATGTTTCGAATAGTGTGTGATATGACTGGACTGAAAAAAAAATGGTTGAGCCGAACAAAAAATAAAAAAAATCACCGTGAGTTCTCATTCCACAGGTTGTACGGCAGTTCATTATGTGAGAACAGGATATTGCGCTCTAGTTCACTTCATAAAGAATATTCATGTTGTTACGACTTAGTATTAATGTCCTTGCCTGCATGTTCACGGTATATATATGATTGCTGATTGCGAGGAATTCGATAAAACTCCCGTAAAGCCCTTGTGAATGTTGTCTGGTATTTTTATTCATAAATGCAAGCTTCATATTAAGTAACCTCACGAACTGTAGGAGGCATGAGAAATTCTCATTAACAGGAAAAAACGCAATCATGCTCCTGTACATAGGCCAATACTTAAAGACTTTAACTAAAAGTGGTTATTGTTCCATTTCCAGCTCAGCAGGACAACCTTCTGTTTTTCTATCTTTGATAATATGCGATAACCCGTAATCTAGTTAGATGATAGTTCTCCTCAGCAGTTAACCTCGATATGAACTCCCAGTTCCTCTGCTATCTGTTTATCCCGTGTACTCTGGGTTACCCCAGCGATGTAACAATGATACAGCAGCTTCAGTGTGGTACTGGAGACTCCAGTGAGCTGAGTCACTCATGTCACTTTCATATAATTCCAGGTTTTAATGGGTGAATCAATACTAATTGGAACGTTGAGCACTGAAAATGGGTTTCTGGATAGTGTGCGCGTCGATAAAGCACATAAATTCAGGAACACACACACACACACGCACATCGTGTTGTACACATCATGTCCAGCAAGTGCTGTACACGATACATACAACCGATATCTCAAAGTCGATGGGGCCAGATAACATCTCTCCATGGGTCCTGAGAGAGGAAGCAGAGGCGCTATGTGTACCACTAACAACTACCTGAGGTATGGAAGACATCAAACGTAGTCCCAGTTTTTAAAAATGGGGACACATACCCAGCATTAAACTGCAGACCTGTGTCACTGACATGTAGAGTATGCAAAATCATGGCGGAGATTATCAGAAGAATAGTGGACAACCTAGCTTATAAACAACAACCAGCACGGATTCAGAGACGGGAAATCCTGTGTCACAAACCTACTAGAGTTCTATGACCAGGTGACAGCAGTAAGACAAAGGAGAGAGGGTAGATTGCATTTTCTTGTACTGTAAGAAGGCTTTTGACAGTTCCACAGAGAGACTAGTGCTAAAGCTAGAGGACTAGGCAGGTTTAACAGGGAAGGCGCTGCAGTGGAACAGAGAATACCCGACGGGAAGGCAGCAACGAGTCATGGTACGTGATGAAGTGTCACAGTGGGCGCCTGTGATGAGCGGGGTTCCATAGGGGTCAGTCCTAGGACCGGTGCTGCTCCTAGTATATGTGAATGATATGACAGAAGGAACAGACTCAGAAGTATCCCTGTTTGCAGACGATGTGAAGTTAATGAGAAGAATTCAGTCGGACGAGGACCAGGCAGGACTACAGAGGGATCTGGATAGGCTGGAGGCCTGGTCCAGCAACTGGCTTCTAGGGTTCAACCCCACCAAGTGCAAAATCATGAAGATCGGGGAAGGGCAAAGAAGACTAAGACTACAAACCTCACTCAAGGAAAAGGACCTTGGAGAGTGTATAATACCGAGCACATCTCCTGAGGCGCACATCAACTAAATATCTGCTGAAGCATATGGGCGACTAGCGAACCTAAGAATAGCATTCCGACACGTCAGTAAGGAGTCGTTCCGGACCCTGTACACCGTGTACGTCAGGCCCGTATTGGAGTATGCAGCTCCAGTTTGGAACCCCTCACCTGGTCGAGCACCTCAGGTAACTAGAGAAAGTGCAAAGGTTTGCAATAAGACTAGTCCCGGAGCTAAGGGGCATGTCAAACGAGGAGAGGTTAAGGGAAATCGATCTGACGACAGTGGAGGACAGGAGAGACAGTTAAGATATGATAACGTCATATAAAATACTGAGAAGAATCGACAAGGTGGGCAGAGACAGAATATTTCAGAGATGGGACGCAGCAACAAGGGGAGACAGTTGGAAGTTGAAGACTCAGATGAATCACAACGATGTTAGGAAGTATTTCTTCAGTCACAGAGATGTCAGGAAGTGGAATATTCTGGGAAATGATGTAGTGGAGGCATGATCCATACATAGCTTTAAGCAGAGGTATGATAAACCTCACGGAGCAGGGAGAGTGACCTAGTAGCGACCAGTGAAGAGGCGGGGCCAGGAGCTGTGACTCGACACCTGCAACCACAACTTGGTGAGAACACACACACACACACACACACACACACACACACACACACACACACACACACACACACACACACACACACACACACACACACACACACACACACACACACAGGACTCATGCATGTCAATATTTCATCATCATAAGGAAAGCAAAAAAAAAAAAATAGAGTAATGAAAGAATGAAACAAAAAATAAAATTATATACTGGATAGCTATGAGGGCTTGAGTTTGGAAATTTGTAAGACGAAATCAGTGTTTTTTTTTTTTTTTTTTGCTCGCACCACACACATGAGATCGTGTGTGTAATATATATTTCTTGAAAGAAAAGAATTTTGGACATGTCAAGGAAAATGTACCTGAGGGAAAAAAAAAGAAGAAGAAAAAGGGGATAAGATGATTCATGGATTCTATTGTTTGTGAACAAACTTAGTCTACAAACAATAGAATTCAAAATTGCTGTTCAACACACCATAATTTATTGCCTATTGTACGAAGAGAAACAAACAAGAGGCTACATTTGCCTGTTGTTGTGTCTCCGGTGTTGTGTTTTCCTGAGCCCGAGTGACGAGGCTTCTTGCGAAGGAGAACCTTCTTATCAATACAGATTTCTCATTGTTATACATGAGTCTTATTCATCAGCGTGATGATACTGTGAACCATTAATATGATTCAAACAAAATAATTCATAGTGAATAAAACACTGATTTCAGAGAAATCTTTTTTGCGTTACGTTTCACTACAGTATGAGGCGAAACGTTCTACGATAACAATTTCTCTTCGCTCAACATATTGTTCGCCACACTGTCGACACTTCGCCATTTCTTCCAAAACAGTTGCTCACGACACTCGCACGATTCTCAGGAATTTGTCCCTTAAAAACCATTTTAGGAAACAATGTTGATTAAATTTATAAAGCATAGATGTAGAAGTACTGAGTGACTGAGTCCCTCAGTCAGTATATAGACCAGAACTGCGTCGCACTGGACTTACTTCGGTCGTCGGGGGAACAGGAAGGTATCCCCGTCATCATTAGTCTCAGCTGAGGGACTTATACCTCAAAGTTCTTCTGATCTTCATCATTCTTCTATGTATACGACTGATGGAACCACTGTGTGACGAAACGTTTCCTCAATCAAGATATCCAAGTGTTGCACATGTATCTAATTTATCAACTCGTCGGTTCTATGAACCATTTATCTCCAAAAGGGTTATTTTTTTTTCGGTGGATAGAAAAAAAGTCTTAAACAGCAAACAGACATAATAAGTATACACGCCATATTAGCGAGATTATAAAATGCTTAGAAATTTCCAACACCAAGGAACACAGAGGACACAAATGGATCATTAAATATCTGACATGAAGGGCAGGCTATTATGTGTAATTTACATACAGATTAAACATAAGGGAGAGTTAAAAATTTAAAACAACTGCAAAGGTACGGTGACGTATTAATAAGACCAGACCAGTCCAAGGAAGTAATGATATAAACAGAAGAATTTATATACACTGCCAATAATTAAAGTGCGGAAAGAAGTAGCGTGGAAAATAATTCTTTCAATTTTACAAAGTAATCGAGTTACATTCTCTTGTCAGAAAGTATTTCAGAAAAATGCGCAGATAATCTAAGAACGACACTGAAAGAACTGAGAATAAACTTTGAAAAAGAGAGGCAAACTCATACGAATAAATATATAAAAGACTAAGATCATCATATACGAGAATAAACTTGACGTATTAACTCTGAATATAGCGAAATTAGAAAAAAGTGCTAAACGAGGTGGCACTGAAGGTAAACAACTCAGTTAAAAAAAATGAATATATTAGGTGTGGCATGCAAAGAGTATGTTACAATTTATTCGGCGTATGTCACACTCCCATATAGGCTGCCTCCCAACCAGAGAACCGAGTGCTAAGGGTTTAACCATCAATAGGGTACCCGACGTTAAATCAATACCTTGGTTCATTGACCAATCACAGGCAAGCCCGCCAAAGCTGAAGCAACGTGGTTCACTTGCAGTAAGCATTGGCAGACTTGCCTACCTGCTGGTTGAGTACGGTGCACTCTGGCTTTGCGTTGTCATCTGTCACCGTCGTGTACACTTATTATTATTCCACCTGTACAAAGTGTACATATTGGTATATAGTGGGTGAAGGCAAAATATACATTATAGTCTACTGCTGAGTTTGTTTGCTCCAGCTCCAATTACGACCAGGTCTCACAGGACGTTTGAGAATTTTGTTAAAAGAATCAGACCCTAAAATACAAGTAATGTTGAGTTTCTAGTAAAAAAAAAATACTGCATACTGAATATATGGATATTACTCGAGTATAAAGCACTAGAGTGGAGCCCGTACCTAATTATGCATTACAGGAAGATTCAGAATATTCAGAGACTTTATACCTTGCCCTTGACGGAATCAAAGAGCCACACCTCTTTGTACTGCTGGAATTAAGGGTGACATAGTCAAGGGTGACGAAGTCAAGGAGCTACGCCTCCCGGCACTGACTGTATCCAGGGCTACGTAGTCAAGGAGCTGCACCTCACTGCACTGCTGGAGTCATGGGTGACGTGATCACCCTTTGGTAAACAAGTCCTGACTTTCTGGCGTGGAAGGCACCACAACACAAGAACATAAACCAAAGCTGAACACTCAGATGAACAAGGCATGTCCAGTTTTAAAGCAAATATTGTAAACAGTACCAGTTTGCTGCCATCCTGTTCCATACAACAATTACACGATGGAAACAAAAGCTGGCTATGTTTCCCCATCATATTGCATCAAGTAGTAAGATGAATTACATACATCGCGTTGAAATCTGTCAGCCTGAGTTTTTAGATTTCAGTAGAGCGGTGAGGGTATAGTCAGGTATTCCATTACGGCTTCTTCAGCTACAAGAGCTGAAAAAGGTTTCGTTTCAACAGAACTAGAGGAGCTGTTACATGGGAAGTCCCTTCTCTCAGGATGGGCTATCCCATACACATGAGAAAGGAGACTTTTCTGAGGATATCTCCATCGTCCCAGAGAGGAAGCAACAGAAAAAAAGGTGGGTTCAAAAGTTTGAATCATGCACCACCTCTTTTCCAAAGACCACTTAAACAAAATACCCACCCCACCCTCCTCCTGGCGTGTGTCAGATTACCAGTTAAGTGGACGGCGCTGGAAACCTGAACATGAAAAAAGGCACAGGAAGAAAGGCCTGTTATATCTGGCATAAATTAAGTCTTCTGACAAGGAACAATCTTCAAGTAAATAAAAAAAAAGTCAAACACGAAAGGTGTAGACTTTAGTACCCGTATATTCCCTCCACCATATATTTGCATCATGTACAATGTGCAGTAAGAGTCACTCACTACTGATGGTTGTACACCTCAAGAAAGCCAGTATTGTAGAAGTATACTCGACAAGCATTAGTGAGCGTCTGCCTCCAGCCAGGTGTGGAAACATAACATCAGTTAGGCCTGGGGCAAGTTCTTACCCAACTGGTTGGGTAAGAGCGAATCAGAGTAGTCGGGGTCCCACATGCAAACTACTCCAACCTGACTTCTAGTTTGGTTGGTGTAGAGGGTATACACGAATGGATGTGTGATGAACGTTGAATAAATTGTAACATACTCGACGCACGCCACATCTCCAAATAAATATTGGAACATCAACAGTCCTAAGTCATGTCAGTCAATTAAAAGTCAAGGTATGGGCCCAAAAGCTGGAACCCATGTGTTTATCTCTGGAACCTGACAGTGTATCACTATGGGTTCATCAGTGGAACCTGACAATGTACCACCATGGAATCAGGGAATGTGAGAAGAGAAATGCAAGAAAGGAGGGAAGGTGAAAAAAGGCTGAAAGACAATATGAATATAGTACATACTGGAAGAGGAGAAATCCAATACCGTCGTCATTTATTTAGTTCCTGCTGCTCAACGCCCTCTGACGGGGGAAAAAATATTTCCTAACGTTGCTATGGTTCGTCTGCAAGCATTCGTCCGCATCGTTAGTCCTGCTAGAGTAGTGGAACTCCTAGGTTGTGTGGTGTTGGTTGCAGTGCTATAAAAGCAAAAGCCACCGCACCCACTCAAAACTTGATGGCATATGACAGAGCGACCACTGAAAGGTAGGCGAGCGGTGGCACACAATGCTCTGCAACATTCCCTGTGCATTCTCTGAAGTTGAAGTGCGAGCGACCAGAAGAGCACGTCACACTCTACCAATCAATGATGATATAGACTCGCAGCTTGAATGAATTTTTCCTCGCTTCCACGCGCTATATTTTACTGCAGTAATGAATACAACGGCCATATTTCCCAGATTCAACTCATTCCGTAATTACTGAGCTGACCCCCACAATGCTGTGTGTGTGTGTGTGTGTGTGTGTGTGTGTGTGTGTGTGTGTGTGTGTGTGTGTGTGTGTGTTTGTGTGTGTGTGGTGCAAGTAACAGACACCTGGTGAGTCAGGTACTCTGGTATTGACTGACTCAGTGAGTCCTGCAGTCCATCCGGCTCTCAATATGTGCTCTTTATGAGCCTCGAATATTTAAGTTAACATACACCTGGAAGTAATGAATGCGTAAGTGGAAGATTTATATATACCTGGAGGTAGTTTATATGTACCTGGAGGTAGCTAATATTTGCCTGGAGGTAGCTAATAGGTGCCTGGAGGTAGTTTATATGTACCTGGAGGTAGTTTATATGTACCTGGAGGTAGCTAATATTTGCCTGGAGGTAGCTAATATGTGCTTGGAGGTAGTTTATATGTACCTGGAGGTAGTTTATATGTACCTGGAGGTAGTTTATATGTACCTGGAGGTAGCTAATATTTGCCTGGAGGTAGCTAATATGTGCCTGGAGGTAGTTTATATGTGCCTGGAGGTAGTTTATATATACCTGGAGGTAGCTAATATGTGCCTGGAGGTAGCTAATATGTGCCTGGAGGTAGCTAATATGTGCCTGGAGGTAGTTTATATGTACCTGGAGGTAGCTAATATGTGCCTGGAGATAGTTTATATGTACCTGGAGGTAGTTTATATGTACCTGGAGATAGTTTATATGTACCTGGAGTGTTTTATATGTGTCTGGAGCTAGCATTGTTACCACGAACGAGTGGTATTTAATCAATAACTACTCAGCGACTAGCCGGGGGCTCGAACATGTGGTGTTTTAGGCTGCCTCATGGTGAGCGAAAATTCACGACTCTCAAACCCACTGGACCATCCAATCCTACAAAGATCACACACCCAGCAGAGCTAGGTGTTGTACCGTGATCCGAGAACATACGATGGTGTGGCTGCCTCAGAGCTAATTTCATTCTACAAGCAATATATTAAGTATTGTGCAATATACAGTATTATTGCAATACTATACTGCAATACTATACTGCACCCACAGGTTCAGTGTTTTTTTTATTATAATAATAATCTGAAGCACCCACACCACTGTGTGTCCTCGGATCACGGTACAACACCTAGCTCTGCTGGGTGCGTGATCTTTGTAGGACTGGATGGTCGTGTGGGTTAGAGCGTCATGAATTTTCGCCCACCATGAGGCGGGCTAAAGCAACACGGGTTCGAGTCCCCTGCTAGTCGCAGTGTTGTTATTGATATATATAAATAATGTAATGAACGGGATTCGAACTGATGGTTTTGGGTCCTGGGCTTTCCAGTCTGATGTACCGAACCACACTGTAAAAGAATCATAAGGATTATCCAACAAAATGCTGCTTTATGAGTGAGGTTGGTGATCCAGGGTTGACTCGGTAACACAATTGGGGCGCCACTGAATTTTACTGACTACTCATCCTACAGAAGTCTCCACTCTCATGTAAACTTTGAGGCCCAGTCCCTGGACCCATTATGTACCTCTGTAATCTTTTGACTACCGCCCACTGGATGGGTATGGGGTGCATAATAAACATATTAAACTTAAAACTTCTCATGTTGACACATTACGTTACTTCAAGTTTATCGTGTGTGATGGAATGCATTAGGAAAATCTAACCAACATTCGTGCTCTTTGTAATTAATAAATAACGTAGCGTTGCAGCACATTGCTGGTGCCTTTATAAAACAACTGTAAAAAATATTATATCACCAGGCTACGGGTGTTTAAAGGCTTATTAAGTAAGAGATGCCAGAAAGTGAGGTGCTCATTTGTTTGGCTGCAGGTCACACGGAGGTGGTGTCACATCTGGTCAACAAGTGCAACAGGAGCGTCGACCTGGACGCAAGGAACACCCTCGGCTTCACCCCGCTCATGAAGGCGGCGCTGCAGGGCAGGACCAAGATCGCTAAGATTCTTCTCTTCGCTGGTAAGGAACATCACCCACAGGAGCTGGATTACTTATCTGTTTGTTAGCTATTTTCGGAAAGAAGACGATTTTCTTCAATCGATTTTTGGAAGGGTTTGTGGGATAGCGTTATTTTCTAGTTCGAATATATTTTGGTATCCCCGAAGGGAATAGCTTTAAGTAGTTTATCCGTTTTTTTCTTCCTCCAAGATTTTCATTTATTACTTGAGAGCGCTTTGTTTCGATAATAATAATAATAATAATAATAATAATAATAATAATAATAATAATAATAATAATAATAATAATAATAATAATAATAATAATAATAATAATAATAATAATAACTTAACGCCTCATCAGAATATCTTCGAATTTTCTAAGCTGATGTAAGCACTAACGTGTGCAGCAGTCTCCGATCCATTTAGGATATAGATCTCTGAATGACAAGAGAGATGCTTCTTCTGATGGCCTGCTGTATAGCCCTTGTGGTTTAGCGCTTCTTTTTGATAATAATTATAATTCTGATGGCCTGTCAACTTCCAGACCTGATGTGTCTTAGTTTTTTTTTTTTTTATAAAGGCTTTTGCTTATGAGCGTCCATGTGATAATTAGTTCCTATTTTCTGATAGTTTTCATCCGGTCAATGATTTTTTTCCTGCGTTAGAAGCTTTTGGTGCACTTTGCACTACTCCTTTATTTGTATATTGAGGTAGAAAGGGTTGGGCTTGTGGGGAAACGGGGATACCTCTCTCAAATTGCACAACGACCAAAACTCATCTAATTTATAAGTAAGACACGTATGCAACACCTATGTATCTTCGTTTTCGAAAAGTTTTGGCAATGAAGATATGTATTTGTTGTACATGTGTCTTATTAATTAACATGTGGGTATTGTATACTGTTACTGGAATGACTCACATAGTTGAATTATTGATCAACAACGATGTGTGTTGCTGGAATTAAGTGCCATAAAACTTTGCTGTGACGATTAGCAGACATGTTTAATCAGTTAGTTGTGGTGACTTGGGTTAGCATAGATGTTTAATCAGTTAGTTGTGGTGACTTGGGTTAGCATAGATGTTTAATCAGTTAGTTGTGGTGACTTGGGTTAGCATAGATGTTTAATCAGTTAGTTGTGGTGACTTGGGCTAGCATAGATGTTTAATTAGTTAGTTGTGGTGACTTGGGTTAGCATAGATGTTTAATTAGTTAGTTGTGGTGACTTGGGCTAGCATAGATGTTTAATCAGTTAGTTGTGGTGACTTGGGCTAGCATAGATGTTTAATCAGTTAGTTGTGGTGACTTGGGCTAGCATAGATGTTTAATCAGTTAGTTGTGGTGACTTGGATTTGCAGATGTGTATGATCAGGAGGGGAGTTGAATCTACATGATGGAGCCCAATAAACCATTTGAAGTTCCCTTTATCTTATATTCTCTTGTTATCAGAGCATTAAAACGCATTATTTACAATGTTATTACACCCACTCCCATTTTTGCGAAATTCACGAGCAGAACTAAATATCCACTGCTTTGCTGTTTTTTTTTATCATCCTTGGCCATCACCAATGACCTTTGATCTTCTTGCTCAAGACCAAGACCTTTCATACCATAGCGGAAGATCTTCAAGGAACTTTAATAATTCCACGAGTGCTTGTGGTCGAGTGAGACGTGCCTAGCATGACCAGAGTGTCTCAATTCTCATACTTCCGTAACCCGGTCAATCACTTATTTCTTGGCCGCCCACAGGAGCCTCGCCACATCTACGGGACTTCGGGCGTGGGTTGTGCGCTGTAGAGTGGGCGCGCTACACAGGGCGTCACGTCTGCTGTGAGCTGATAGAGAGCGTTCAGAAGTCGTGTTCCAGTCATATCCGTGACCGCTGGACCAGCGACCCTGACCTTAAGACCCACTCCAGCTCCTCCATCAACACACTAGGCCAGGCGGACAACAGGGAGTCCTGGATTAAGCATAAGGTGAGTGTGGTCTGTGGTGGTAGTGGTCCAGTGTGCTGGTGGTCAGTAGTGGTAGTGGTCTAGCGTGCTGGTGATCAGTAGTGGTAGTGGTTTAGTGTGCTGGTGGTCAGTAGTGTTAGTGGTCTAGTGTGCTGGTGGTCAGTAGTGGTAGTGGTCTAGTGTGCTGGTGGTCAGAAATGGTAGTGGTCTAGTGTGCTGGTGGTCAGTACTTGTAGTGGTCTAGTGTGCTGGTGGTCAGAAATGGTAGTGGTCTAGTGTGCTGGTGATCAGTGCTTGTAGTGGTCTAGTGTGCTGGTGATCAGTAGTGGTAGTGGTCTAGTGTGCCGGTGGTCAGTAGTGGTAGTGGTCTAATGTGCTGGTGGTCAGAAATGGTAGTGGTCTAGTGTGCTGGTGGTCAGTACTTGTAGTGGTCTAGTGAGCTGGTGGTCAGAAATGGTAGTGGTCTAGTGTGCTGGTGGTCAGTAGTGGTAGTGGTCTAGTGTGCCGGTGGTCAGTAGTGTTAATGGTCTAGTGTGCTGGTGGTCAGTAGTGGTAGTGGTCTAGTGTGCTGGTGGTCAGTAGTGTTAATGGTCTAGTGTGCTGGTGGTCAGTAGTGGTAGTGGTCTAGTGTGCCGGTGGTCAGTAGTGTTAATGGTCTAGTGTGCTGGTGGTCAGTAGTGGTAGTGGTCTAGTGTGCCGGTGGTCAGTAGTATATATATAATATATATATATATATATATATATATATATATATATATATATATATATATGTGTGTGTGTGTGTGTGTGTGTGTGTGTGTGTGTGTGTGTGTGTGTGTGTGTGTGTGTGTGTGTGTGTGTGTGTGTGTGTGTGTGTGTAATCTTCATACCTTTTCTTAAAGCTATGTATGGATCCTGCCTCCACTACATCACTTCCCAGACTATTCCACTTCCTAACGTCCCTGTGATTCATCTGAGTCTTCAACTTCCAACTGTGACCCCTCGTTCCTGTGTCCCATCTCTGGAACATCCTGTCTCAGTCCACTTTGTCTATACCTCTCAGTATTTTATATATCGTTATCATATCCCCCCTAACTCTCCTGTCTTCCAGTGACGTCAGGTCGATTTCCCTTAACCTCTCCTGGTAGGACATACCCCTTAGCTCCGGGACTAGTCTTGTTGCAAACCTTTGCAATTTCTCTAGTTTCTTTACATGCTTGGCTAGGTGAGGGTTCCAAACTGGCCCTGCATATTCCAATATGGGCCTAAAGTACACAGTGTACAGAGCCGTGAATGACTCCTTATTTAGATGTCGGAATGTTGTTCTTAGGTTTGCCAGGCGACGGAATGCTGCAGTAGTTACATGGTTGACGTGCGCCTCAGTAGATGTTCCCGGTGTTATACTCAAAACAAGATCCTTTTCCTTGAGTGAGATTTGTAGGCTCTGATCCCCCTAGACTGTACTCCGTGTGTGGTCTTCTTAGCCCTTCCCCACTCTTCATAACTTTTCACTTGGTGGGGTTGAACTCCAGGTGCCAGTTTCTGGACCAGGTCTGCAGCCTGTCTACATCCCTCTGTAGTTCTGCCTGGTCTTCGTCCGATTGAATTCTTCTCATCAACTTCACGTCATATGTAAACAGGGACACTACGGAGTCTATTGTTTCCGTCATGTCGTTCATAAATACCAGAAACAGCACTGGTCCTAATGTGTGTGTGTGTGTGTGTGTGTGTGTGTGTGTGTGTGTGTGTGTGTGTGTGTGTGTACACTCACCTATTTGTACTCACCTATTTGTGGTTGCAGGGGTCGATTCATATCTCCTGGCCCCGCCTCTTCACTGATTGCTACTAGGTGTGTGTGTGTGTGTGTGTGTGTGCGTGTCAAAAGAGAGAGAGAGAGAGAGAGAGAGAGAGAGAGAGAGAGAGAGAGAGAGAGAGAGAGAGAGAGAGAGAGAGAGAGACAGAGACAGAGACAGAGAGAGAGAGAGAGAGAGAGAGAGAGAGAGAGAGAGAGAGAGAGAGAGAGAGAGAGAGAGAGAGAGAGAGAGAGAGAGAGAGAGAGAGATTGGGCCTTATACAAGACCACAGACCTACATCCCTGCAGCTGCCTCAGTACCCTACCTCTCTCAAGGGCAGGCACCTTACATTCCCTACACACCCACCACCTCAAGCTGACCACTTCATCATGAGGAGCCAGTCTATCAGCATCCTGTCGGCCAACATTAGAGGTTTCATTACTAATGTTGGAGAGCTCACACATAGCTTTGTGAACACTCGACGTCCCGACATGATAGCTGTTGTTGAAACATTTTTTGGATGACAGGACTCCAGAAAATTTTGCAAGAATTGCTGGCTACACCTCATGGATGAGAAGAGACAGGCAAGGGCAAGGAGGTGGTGTTGCTGTGTGCTTCTCTAAAAGTGTTCATGCCCAGCACATAGATGTTGCCACCCCTACACATCTTGAAATGATGTTCTTCAAGCTCTGTATAAACACTAGTACCTCTGTACTAGCATGTGCAATGTACAGACCTCAGTGGCAACATGCAGACCCTATCAACTTCCTAATGGAAAATATTGACTCCCTTCTGCTACAACACAACTGTCAACATATTATAATTGTTGGTGACCTCAACCAGCACCTTATACAGAGGGACTTTGATGACCTTCTTGCAGTGTTTGACATGAGAAACTTTGTTGATTTCCCTACTCATATCTCTGGCTCCTCCCTTGACCCAGTAGTGAGTGATCTGGCAGAAGGCATAGTCACTTGTCAACCCCTCGGGTACGTTGGATCGTCTGACCACAAGGCTGTTTTTACCACACTTAAGATCCCAACAGAACGAGGTGAGGAGTCCACACGCACAACCTGGCTATGGGAAAGAGGTAATTGGCCAGCCCTTTGCTCTGAGCTCGCCACCACCGACTGGAATGCTCTTCTCCAGGGGATGTTGACAACCAAGTGAAAGCCTTCACTGGACACATCCTTAATCTGCAACAAGAACACATTCCTCACCGGCAATATGTGACCAAAGCCTACAGATCAGCCTTGGTTTGGCTTTCGTTGTAGAGAGGGGCTGCTACTACTAAGTACAAAGCATGGCAGAAGGTATAAGAGACATCCTACCACCTATAACAGGAACTTGCACATGCAAGCCTGTAGGCATATGGGTGATGTTCAAAAGTGGGCCATTGCTAAATGGGAGTTGGACACTAAAAGAAAGCTAGCATCAGGTAGGGTAGGCTCCAAAACCTGGTGGTCCCTGGTCAAGGACAGACAAGGTTATCTGCCTGATGAACTTATTCCACCTCTAAATCGACAGGATGGGACCACCTCTACTAGTAGTCAAGAGAAAGCGGACCTCTTTGCTGAACACTTTGCTACCAAAATGCAAGTTCCTGATCCAGCAAGGGACCCTCCTTGGCTAGCTGCAAGAACTGTGTCAAAACTGTCAGGTGTGACAGTAAGGCAGGAGGAGGTGCATTTCCTTCTTAAATCACTTGACCAAGAAAAGGCTATGGGCCCAGACAAGTTGAGCCCAAGATTGTTGAGAAGATGTGCAGACCAGCTAGCAGCACCTCTAACTCGCATCTTTCAGCACTGCCTAGTACAGTGCAAATGGCCCTCTCCATGGAAAGAGGCAAATGTAGTCCCTGTTCACAAAAAGAAGAGCAGAGCAGAAATCAGC
>NC_091294.1:38109885-38267385 GCF_038502225.1 Cherax quadricarinatus | reverse complement strand
TAGACAGTAGACCTGACATGGTCACTGCACCTCACATGTAGACAGTAGACCTGACATGGTCACTGCACCTCACATGTAGACAGTAGACCTGACATGGTCACTGCACCTCACAGTGTGTCAAGTGGGTCTTTGATTATTGTCAAATATTTCACATAATTAAGTTATAAATACAACCATCTTATGCTGTCCAAGATCTTATCTTCACACTGCAGCCAACGACACCTTTTATCTGTTAAAATTTTGTTTTGGCTCTGACTGCAGGTAATCAGAGAATCATTCTTACAAGAATAAACTAATCATCAAATTCTTGCCCAAATTTAATGCTGTTTTTGTGCTGTTTTAATCTTAAATTGTGGTCTTTTTTCTCTTAAATTTTGATCTTTTTTCTCTTAAATTTTGATCTTTTTTCTCTTAAATTTTGATCTTTTTTCTCTTAAATTTTGATCTTTTTTCTCTTAAATTTTGGTCTTTTTTCTCTTAAATTTTGATCTTTTTTCTCTTAAATTTTGGTCTTTTTTCTCTTAAATTTTGATCTTTTTTCTCTTAAATTTTGATCTTTTTTCTCTTAAATTTTGGTCTTTTTTCTCTTAAATTTTGATCTTTTTTCTCTTAAATTTTGATCTTTTTTCTCTTAAATTTTGATCTTTTTTCTCTTAAATTTTTCTCTTTTTTCTCTTAAATTTTGATCTTTTTTCTCTTAAATTTTGATCTTTTTTCTCTTAAATTTTGATCTTTTTTCTCTTAAATTTTTCTCTTTTTTCTCTTAAATTTTGGTCTTTTTTCTCTTAAATTTTGATCTTTTTTCTCTTAAATTTTGATCTTTTTTCTCTTAAATTTTGATCTTTTTTCTCTTAAATTTTGATCTTTTTTCTCTTAAATTTTGATCTTTTTTCTCTTAAATTTTGGTCTTTTTTCTCTTAATTTTTTTTTCTTAAAAATTGGTCTGTTTTTTCTCTTTCTTCCCTACACTCAAAATTTTCTATTTTCTTCAATGTAATTAACAGAGACATCAACATTTCCTGGGAATTTTTAAATGGAAAGCTTCATTGAGATTTATATTTTAAACACGTCAATGATATTAAAGTTATCGGATTACAAGAAATTTAACAAGATAACTTCTCAACATAGTTTTTATATAATATACATCTCCTGTATAAATTTCTGGTCAATTTTAAATGAGTGAGATATTATAGACATAAAAATTTGTTGTTTGGTTCGCACTAAATAATTAAATTCTTGAATTCAGGGAAAAATTTATTTATATTCTTAAATTTAAGCCATAAACTTGAACACCATTCACATATTTCTAACTTTTTTTTGCATTAGTGTGAGGAATTCTTCTATGTAATTCGGTTTACAAAATCCATGAATAAATTACGATAGACTGAAAACGTGCGTTTTCTTATTGTCGTGTCAGAATTCATCTTGGAACGCAAAATTTGCTTTGATAATGCTGAGTTTAACGAGTTCACTCATTATGGACACAATGTCCACAATGTCCAGACCGGGCCGCGGGGGCGTTGACCCCCGGAACTCTCTCCAGGTAAACTCCAGGTAAACAAGAGCAATACTTTTCATATTTTTCCATATTTACTAAAAAATGTTGGTTTCAAAGGAGTTTCTGATGAGTCTCATAATAATTTGTACCATAACCTTGACCATCCTTGACTTCGAAGAAGCCATTGATAACCTACTCATGCACTCTGACCAGAGACGCCCTTGCAAATAATGTGTTTATCTGAGGCTTTATCGATCAATTTACTTCCCCTTTGTTGACAGATTAAGAAAGCCTTTCACAAGTCTGAATCGAAAAAAGAGTTCAGTGTAGTGACCAACCTCTCCACTATGGCCGTGTGTGCAACCACTCCACTTCTGCCCACTGCTGTCACCTCACAGGATCTTAAACCCCACCAGGTGGTGGTTCCCCATGTTCAGGTGAGTAACAGGTGAGTCTAGGTCATTCTCAGATTATTTAGAAGGGTTTCTGTTGGTCTAGAAGTTTAAAAAAGGTGAATTCCATAGGGTACAGGTGAGTCACAGACGGTCTAGGTGACTCACAGATGGTTTAGATGTATCACAGATGGTATAGGCGAATCACGGCAAGACGTAACACCTTTCTATGACGTCTCCTGCAGTAACGTCCCACCGTTATGACGTCACCTGCTATGGCGTCACCTGTTATAACGCCACCTGTCATGACGTCACCTATTATGATGACACCTACTGTGACGTCACTACTTTCGACTTTACTTATTACATGGTCATACTTCACAACTTGATCAAAATATGTTAACCCATGTGTAAAGCTGCCAGAATTATACAGCTTTGAACATTTTCTCATATATAACCTTATAAATGCATTACATACTCCAGGACTTGAGTCCTAGAGGTGGAAAGTACAGAGTCTGCACTTTAAAGGAGGGGGTTGGGATATTGACTGTTTGGAGTGACATCTGAGCGCCTCTGCAAAGACAGTGATTATGCATGAATGATGGTGAAAGTGATGAATGATGGTGAAAGTGATGAATGATGGTGAAAGTGATGAATGATGGTGAGCGTGTTGAATGATGGTGAAAGTTTTTTTCATTCTTTTCGGGGTTTTCTTTTTTTGGGTCACCCTGCCTCGGTGGGAAACGGCCGACGTGTTTAGATATACATGTATATATATATATATATATATATATATATATATATATATATATATATATATATATATATATATATATATATATATATATATATATATATATATATATATATATATAGATATATATATATATAGATATATATACTTAACTGGTGGTGAACAGGTTTCATGCAGCTTTAATAACCCTTGTGTAGTCCATAGGCTTTAAACGCAATTAACCACGCAAATACGTTTAACATGCTGAATCACTGATACTGTCAGGGAAGCGACCGAAGGAGCGGCGGAGGAACGTATCAACGGATATTAAGTCACTTCGGTCGGTGCTTTGGGAGATACCGCCGCCTCAGACCTCAAACGCAGGCGAGTTGTTCTTATCTCCCTTTGTGAGGAAGGCAGAGAACGCTCTCTGGCTTGGCCAGGCTTACACAGCCAGCCTGGTCTGTGCTTACTTCTAGAAGGCTGAACACCTTCCACTAGTGGTTCACCTCAAGAGTGCAACTGAGATTTAAGCTTCTCTGTAGGCTGTTTTGCAAGTCTAGTGGGCACTGCATGCTCAATAAATTCTGTGCAACACAATTCAGGATTAGTGAACTGTTTAGCTCAAGTTAATGCCTGAGTGAAGATGATGTACCTGCTGGAGCTACTGCTTCTCGAAGCGGTACTTATAAGTAGTTACTTCAGCGAGCTCTGGAACCGATGCCTGTTTAGAGAATCCCTGGAGCACTCATGTACAACTCATTTCATAGTTATTTTCACTTCCTGTCTTCTGCCTTTCACCGTAAAGCGAATAATTTCATTCTGCTTCTCTTGCTCTCTTGTGTCACATCTCCCGTTGGTGATCAGCCAGTCTGAATATACTTCAAGAAGGCTGAGTAAGTTCACATTTTCTAGAGAGCCCTAGAGCTTTTAGTAATTTTCTCTTCCTTTTGTGTGCTTTTGCGTGACAGAGTTTCTACGAAACTCTCTGCTAGAGTCCAGTCGCTGTAGTTAGGCTCTTAGATATGCATAGGATTCCCGTCAGCCCACATATTTGTGGTGATTAGAGGCTGCACTGAGACGCTAGGGCTTGTTAGTATGCCTTTAGAATGTATAAATCTTCCAGGCCGTGTAATTAGGATTTGTTTCCACGTCCAGTTTTGAGGTGATCGTGCTTGCTAGGTCATCTGGCTCACCGGGCATCCAGAACTCGAGGTAACGAGAGTTTCACATCAGCCTTGTAGCACAGCTCACCTCTTCAGGTAGTCCCTGACAGCTATATCTAAATATATTCATAAATATCGTTACACAGATGATACGGGTTCATTGATTTAACTCGAAGAATATATAGGTTAGTGCACAGACAATATAACATGTAACATCAACTCTCAAAACACGAACTGTAACGTTATTCTTGTTGACTCACTCTAAACTAATACACTTATTATATGTATACAAAAAACTGCCGAAATGTATTTTCTGTTTACTAACAAATTCCTACTAAAATACTTCTGTATGGGCTTAATTAGTGGGCACATGATTTGCTTTTCATTTTACCGTTTTTCCGCAAGATGACTTGAGAATGTTGCTTAGGATCGGAATAGACGAAGGTCCTGATCGTTACTGTATTGTTACTGTATTGCTACTGTATTGTTACTGTATTTTTCAACTGGTTTCTGTGCTATGTTACGAGAATGCCTCTTCTGGTCTGATTCAAACTTTCATGGCTGGTCCATCCTACATAAAGGAAAATTTAGATGGTTATTGGACTGGTCTTGTGCCAGTTTGACAATTGTATTTTAAAAACTAGGATGTATTTCATCCGTGTGATAACTTGGAATATATGCGAGAAAGGTACATCATAATTTTCACCTGGGAACTAATGGGTAAATGGTCCCAAACCATCACACAGAAATCACTCCGTATGAAATCAAGAGACTTGGCAGACGTTGCATAGTACCTCCTATAAAAAGCAGGGGAACGACGAGCACACTAAAAGAGAACCCGATAAGTGTCAGAGGTCCCCGACTTGTCAGAACCCTCCCTTCGCGCATATGGGGAATTACCAATAAACTTCTGGCTGTCCCTAAGAGGAAAGTTGACAAGTCCTTCATATCAGTTCCTGACCTGCCGGGCTGTGCTTCGTACCTTGGACTGTATACTGCCAGCAACAACAGCCTAGTTGATGAGGCTTTAATCCATTTGGGATTAGGCTGAAAATTTAAACCTAATATTCAGTGTCAACAGTCTATGTCACACTGTTATCTGAAATACTTTCCTTTAGCCGTTAAGTAGATATTAATTTTATCTTTTCCCACAACGAATTAGGAAAATAATAAATATAAATCATTTAATTATATATTTTTTAATAATTCTTTACTCTAGCACATTCCCTAGGCTAGGAAAATAACTGGTGGGCGTTTAATAAAGACCAGTTAATTGGTTTCTGTGACAGGGCAGCAAAGCTAACACAGAATATATACACAGAGAGGTGTATTTCTCTCAGCGTATATTTGCCGAGGGTTTACTGTAAATCCTATTAAAGTATACTTGTCTGGTGGTGAACAGATTCCATGCATCCTTAATGATCCTCTTGCTTGAAACTCCCTTAACCAACCGAGCAACCAAGGTCGGTAAGATTTGTCAGGAAACATGACAAGTGTTTCCTGACGCGGTTTTTAGTCATATGATGACCCGCAGCTGGAGCATATGGTCATCTGACCGAGGCCTTCCGCTGGCTTACCCCTCCACCCTTTTAAAAATTAGGGTTATGTTCTTTACCAAGACTAACTCACCCCTGAAAAAGCATCATTTCTCCGCCTCACATGATAAAAGTACACGGAATAATCCAGCCCTGTTTCAAAGGGCTGTTAGTTTCGTATTATCAACTTGTTTGATTGGCCATACCACGGGCGGGGATAGAACCCGCGATCAGAGAGTCTCAAAACTCCAGACCGTCGCGTTAGCCACCGGACCAGTCTGGACGGTCTGGAGTTTTGAGACTCTCTGATCGCTGGTTCTACCCTGTCCGTGGTATGGTTTGTTTGCAATCGCGTCATTACGATTTCGTGAGTCTTGTTTGAGCGGGTTAAGTTGCAGCTTCTGGGCTTCTTAAAATGTGCTTATCTGCAGTTTCTGAGTTTCTTGAGATATTACGCTTCTAAGGAGTTGTTGAGCTAATTCTTCTGGACCTCTTGGGTCCAGTGATTTAGCTTTTCTTATTATCATTGGTTAGTTAATGGGATTCAAAGACTATTGACTACAATAGGTTAAGGCCACAAGTAACTTTTTCAACACCAATTGACTTTAATCCCTTAAACAGAGATTAAAGTAAACTCGGTATACATACGATGAGAGAAATACACCTCTCGGTGTATATATCATGTGATCTGTTTATTATGATTATCATTATTTCTATTATTATTACATATAAGGGAAGTGCTAGGCTTGTAGAGGTCATACAGTATCTGGACAATGAAATATAATCAGGTTCAATCTAAAGAATTTGACAACAGTTCTATTTCCCTTGTTGAAAAGTCGTCCAGCAGCATCAAGTAACCTGCCCTGAAGCGTCTAAAGATTGAGGTACATCTTAAAGGTTTCTTAAGGGAATTAATCTGCATATTCTTCTTCCTCTTGAGGGTCTGAAAATGGGTTGGCTCTGGCCTGAGTTGAGGTGCGGGGCGCTGGGTTGGTGTGATGCGGGAGATTACATTCAGGCGTCGTGCAGCGAGAGATGAATATCTTGCTTATTTTGTCGTTTAAGTTCTCGAATATACCAACGTAAATCCCCGAGAGCTGGGAATATACGTGTCATTTTGCTATATAGGCCTATTCAGTCTTAGTAAACATGAGAAGACGTAAGTAGCAAGAGATTATGTGACGCATCCTCTGTTCTACGTCATGTGACAGGTTCTCTGCATTATGTGGCAGATTTTCTGTTTTACGTTATGTGACACATTCTCCACTCTACGTTATGTGACAGAGTCTCTACGTTATGTTCTCACCTGACACATGCACAAGACATAACAAGCTACCGTTTTAGCTTGTAGCTGTCATGGCAACATGACAGCTACAGCATTAGTAAATATTGTATTTGATGTCTATGTAGACTTACACTTACACACTTGTATCTGAACCCAGGTGACGGAGGTTAAGGTCCCGGACTGCTACGAGGACCCTGAAGATGCCCTCAGCCGCCTCCCTCCACCTCCACCTCCTCCGCTCCTACCCCAGGACGAGGCTGCTTCCACCTCCTTTTCATCCAACTCCAAATCACCAAAGAAACAGTCGACGAAGTCTCCCACAACTTCTTCATCCCCTGGGAGCCCTCCTTCCTCACCTCCAGCCTCGTCCACGCCGCCTTCATCTCCTGCTGCTACTGCTGCTGCTGCTGCTGCAGAGTCGTCGTCTACGAAACCTTCGTCACCGCCTTCATCGCCTCCTTCCTCACCGCCATCATCACCTACTTCCAAAACAGCGGCATCATCAACAACAGCGGCTGCGGCGGCGACGGCGGCGACGGCGGCGGCGGCGGCGGCGGCATCTACAGCCAGCTCAGAGGTTCCTCATACAGATACCAAGACAGTAACGTCTCCCGGCAAAGTACCTCACACCAGCACAAAGAAGAAAAAGTGAAGACTTGGAGAGATTTAGTCCTCTTCTGTGTCTTATACCGAAGGCAAAGTGACTTTGCTAACGCCATGGTTATAACGAAGGCAGGAGCTGTAGTAATTTATTGTTGCAGTGTATTTATATGAAGGTGTTTGTCTGTCTGTCATGTTTATCAGTTACATTTATGTACATCAGTATCTTTTGTGAGAGATAAACAAATTAATTTATCAGTCACTGTTTTCTCCTTCAAATCACCCGATTTAAAGATTTAAAGATCTTTTAATAGCTATTAAGGAAATATTTAAGCATATATATATATAGATTACAATTTCTACTGTCATTAGCCAGTAATATTTATACCTACAAAACCCTTATAATGTACATAATTCTGTGCTGATGAGTCATGCAGTTACTAGTTAAGAGATTGAGGTTATGTATTATGAGGAGAGGATCCAGAGAGGGTGATGAAGGTGTCTCCTGGATGGCCAGATGTGTCTCACTTCATCTGAATGGACTGCTGACACTGTAGTACTGTCATGGTATGTGGCCTCTGACTGATGCTGTCACGATCTGTGATTTCTGACTGATACTGTAATGGTCTGTGACCTCTGATACTGCCATGGTCTGTGACCTCCGTCTGATACTGTCATGGTCTGTAACCTCTGTCTGATACTGTCATGGTCTGTGACCTCTGATACTATCATGGTCTGTGACCTCCGTCTGATACTGTCATGGTCTGTGACCTCTGATATTGTCATGGTCTGTGACCTCCGTCTGATACTGTCATGGTCTGTGACCTCTGTTACTATCATGGTCTGTGACCTCTGATACTGTCATGGTATGTGACATCTGATTGATACTGTCATGGTCTGTGACTCCTGACTGGTACTATCATGGTCTGTGACCTTTGACTGATATTGTCATGGTCTGTGACGTCTGATACTATCATAGTCTGTGACCTCTGACTGATACTATCATAGTCTGTGACCTCTACTGATATTGTCATGGTCTGTGACCTCTGATATTGTCATGGTTTGTGACCTCTGATACTATCATAGTGTGTGACCTCTGATATTGTCATGGTCAGTGATTCGTGACTGACACTGTAATAAACTCTTGTACGTAAAGTCATCCGGTAGACCGTCTCGGCCATACGAACTAGTAATCAACTAATCACTATTTAACAACCAATTCTTAAAGTACTGCCCAATTAGCTTAGCGTATCACCAAGAGTGTTCACTTAGCGTTGACCAGTCACTATTTCAGTAATGCTTTTATGAATTCCGTTAATGAATTCAACTGGGCGATATAATATTGCCATCACTCTTCGGTCTTTACATGCCCCCCAAAAATTTTAGCTCACAGTGCCAATTTTTTATATCATCGACACAATCTAACATCGCTTAGTTCCTCAACTGATTCATTCATCATTGCGTTATCTTATGTAGACTAATAAGACATTCGTGCAATACTTGCGAATCTTTTCTGGAGAAACATTTCACCAAGCAGTGTTTCTTTTTAGTCTCAATCACTCTGTTCACATTATCCACCGGTTTTACTCCGAAATGGATTGGTGAAACGTTACCACAGCAAAGATCGAGGAGGTACTAGTAACTCCTCCCATGGCAGACTTTGGTCTGAGACACTCCCGCGACAGGGAGCCAAGGTCAGGCCACCTCTTGGTACAGGACCAGGCGGGGCGATTATACCGACGAATCTGGAACAACAACAGTAAAGACACCCAAGAATTTCGCAAGTGTCTCATTAGTTAGCCTGTTGGTTTTGTATCCCATTTCTATAACTCTACATCTTATATGTTTAGCGTGAGGAGCCAATGTTTACAACCTATCACGTTTTCTTTCCAAACTGGATGACCCCAACCAGATCAAAATGGGTGACCCAACCAGGCCCGACAGTGCCACTTATTTCCATTGACCTCACGAGAGAACATTTTTCCCTTACAATCCAGAACACCGACTCGCTTTTCGAGCACTAAATGTTCTTTTTTTCATGTTGCAGTTCATGATTACCTCTCTCTATCGCGTCAACATTATTATTACACATATTTTCCCTGGCTCTATACACATTAAAGAGAGATTAAATGAAAGTCTTGGCACTGTAAAGCAGCGGTGATCGTGGCATGTCAGCACACGCCACTAGAACAGACACTTGGCCTATTTTACACACCTTCTTGTATTTTTAAATATCATCTGCATGTTATTATGCTTCGTTGATTTATTCACGTTGCAAAATCATGCTTAAAATCTCAGTAGTGACTACAATAAGCACCATTTTGTTTAAGGCACAGATTTATTCATTATGAAAATTTAATGCAAGGCATTATGGAGTCACCATGATCTGTGTCTACCCAACGGTCATTATGCTCTATGCATTGAGGTTCTGTATACACGTGACTAAAGTCAACGGATTTACACTGGTCAGCCATGCTGGGCGTCGGTTCAAGCGAGGTCGTACTGAAAAGCAATACGACTAACTTACGATGTATGTCCTTACGTGGTGAACAGTCTTTCTCAACGCTGGAAGTGATGTTGAAGTCTACAGAGCTGATATATAGCAGTGTATGGCACGGAGTTGTGCACCAAGCCTGGGAAGTGCCCGAGCTGCGCACCAAACCAGGAAAGTGCCCGAGGATGGTAGGAAAAAGCACATATAAGGATAGCTTTCATTAAATACACTTCACCTACAAAAGCCTGTATCAAGTACTTCATAAGGTCTTTTATAGGTAAAATTTCGCATTTAATAAAAGAACTGCTTTTGTTACACACATGTCGTTTCAAGAAACTGTCTGCACACCACCTCACTCCAGCAACCTCTGCACATTTCCATCCCTTAACTTACAACGTTGGTAAGGACTGATGTGAGGATATGACGCACCGTATATGACGCACCATACATGACGCACCATATATGACGTACCATATATCACCCACAGTAAGGTACACTTATAACCCAGTAATGTGAAAGTTTGACGCACCATGTATCACCCACTGTATTAGTGGCGCCTCAGTGATTATGCATTCGGGACAAAATAAAGTTTGTTTTTAAAGTTTTAGGAGAGCAGACGAGCTTGTGCAGAAGCTAGTGTATCGCGCGCGATACCTGTATTTTGGTCTCCAGTAATTATAAATCTCGATGAGAAAATTAATGGCATTCGACTTGAAGGAAGCACCTCAGGTGGCCTCAGGTGGCTTCTGGTCGTTACCGAAGTACCTTAGAAATAGTAACAGAATCAGTATTTGCAGGAATGGTGGTATTTGGACTTCCAGGAGACAAGAGGGAGCCTTCAAAGCTCTGGTCGTACTTTTCAAGGAAATAAAATTTCACTCTTCTGAGCTGAAATATTTTGTGCTTGGCAACAGCATGCTACAGCCTTGCTATATGATATTCGTAACTGTGATTAATTGTACAAAGGGACGACATACAAGCAGATGAAGAGTTACGTGTATGCTAGAAAACCTTTGACATACATGTCAGTAAAGGTGGTGAGTAACTTTCAAGAGTTAGATCAGTTCTTGCAAGAAAGTGAGATGAGATCCTTAAGATATCTATGTTACTTCTGCAGTAAGATATATGAAAGTTATTGTTAGGGACATAGATGAACAATTCATAAGCTTGAGGTGAAGAGGATCAAACGAAAAAAAAAAAAAACCTTGTAACCTGAGACACAATTAAGTGCTTCCATAACGTAGACACAAGTGCCCAGGAGACATTAGTTTCTTGACGCCTATTTTCTTGTTATTTTTTTTTTTTTTTTGTATTTTAGGAAGCCTTATTGTTGCTTCAGAGAAAAGTTATTTACCCTGAATGTTGCCTTCCCGTATTATACTAGAATAGTGTGTTTGACCTAAACATTTCTACCATAGGTGGAAATGTCTGTTAAAAGAGTAAGATATGCATCGCTTAAATGAAAAAAAAAAAAACTATGCATACGATCTCAGCTCAGAGCGGAAGACAGGTCAATCCGGAGTTTTTGTGTCTTCTTTCACATATCTCTTCTGACAAATTCTACGTGTATATGTAAAATATTACGCCACAATGTATATGTTAAATATTTCACCAAAATGTGTATGTAAAACATTAAACAAGAATGTATATATATAAACAAAGGCTGTGTATGTTTCAGACAATTTCCTCGTGAGTGATCCATGATTCTCTTTGGTTGTGTAAAATATGGCACCCTAGTTGCCATGTTTTAAATGTTAGTAATAACGTAACATACATGTTTATTATATAACGCCAATAACTCATACAATATATCTGCCCCATATATGTATATTTCATTATTAAACAATAGACAGCCGATTGGCGTCCATTGGATTATGATACTTGTTGTTATTATTATTATTATTATTATTATTATTATTATTATTATTATTATTATTATTATTATTATCATTATTACTATCATTATTATTATTAGCCTTAATTAAAGCCAGTCACCTCTCTGTGTCTATTATACAGTGCGTTTAAGCAGTGTGTTGATCTTACAATGTATATTACGTCATATGCATAGATCATTCTGAGGACAAAATGTACAAGAGAGTCCATGTACTCCCCTATAAACCCCTAATCCAATCATCTTTAACGTCACTTCTCTTCATCCACTTCTCGCACGAAACCTTCTCTACAGAATTTGGGAGCAATGTAATGATACAGGGCCAAGCACGGTCCTCTCCCTCTTATATGATCAGCCCTTGCACACAAATTATCTGATATATATATATATATATATATATATATATATATATATATATATATATATATATATATATATATATATATATATATATATATATATATATATATATATATATATACACGCACACACTAAACACAATGGGTTCGACTTCCCAACTAATGTTATTTTTCATGTTTACTTTATTACTGGAGTGCAGGATTAATAAAATTATTTAATAAAACAAAGTTTTTTCGATCTTTACAATTATCAAGCTGACGGAGCGTAACCGTGGATTCAAGGAGACCAGTTGGCCGGACTTGAGTCCTGGAGGGGTGGGAAGTACAGTGTCTGCACTCTGAAGGAGGGGTGTTAATGTTGCAGCTTTTTAATGTAGTGTAGGCACGTCTCTGGTAAGACAGTGGTGGAGTGAATGATGATGAAAGTGTTTCTTCTTCGGGTCACCTTACCATGGTGGGAAACGACCTATGTGTTAATAATAAAAATGATACATATATACGCATATTTACAGAGAAAGAGAGAGAGAGAGAGAGACGTATAAGGAGAAGAAATACTTAACTACATTAAACATCTCCTTTTATTATCTAAACAGCATTAATTATCCAAACATTTCGGAGTATTAAACTCCATCAGCAGTTTTAAAACAATTAAAAAAATTACCTGGATAAAATAGCCGGTCTATATTAAATATGAATATGTTCTCTTTAAGCATAATCATCAAATTTAAAATATAACTAAAGTAATGATTCAGAGAACTATTGTTATAGTGAGCAACTCCATTATATCTGTTTAAATGTTCACATTGTGATGTATTTTTTTATGCCTGAGTACAAAAAGTTTTTTAAGATATGTTTCGTTAGACTGTTTTTGTGTGCATCATTTTTATATTTTTTAAATCTGTTGAACTCTTGTTTAAGTACATTTTTTTTTTTGTATTTGATATAGACCAAAATCTTTCAACGGCATCTTGCAAAACAGAAACAATACTATCTCTCTATCTATATATCTATCTATCTATCTATCTATCTATCTATCTATCTATCTATCTATCTATCTATCTATCTATATATATATATATATATATATATATATCTATATATATATATGTATATATATATATATATATATATATATATATATATATATATATATATATATATATATATATATATATATATATATATATATATATATATATTAGAAGATTCATATATTTTTTAAATTAAATGACATTCTACTGCCAGTTTCCATAACGATGCTCCTTTTAAAGATGAGTTGCTGGTAGAGTGAACCACAATTCTCGTAACTGGTGTACAGTGTCATTCCCTGCACGGACTGCTTTCAAACGGGTGATATATACCTTGCGTGTAGTATAAATAAAAGTATACATAAAGAAACTGAGATGCTCTGCAGAGAGACTAAGATTTGCAGGAGGAGGATTAAGACCTCATGGAACTTGCTAGTAGCTGGATACAGTCGTGGAAAAGAAGTGTAGAGTAGTCGCGTGTACTCTAGTTATATTATCAGAGGTTGGAGTTGTAAAGAAAGTTTTGGTTGCAGTAATTATAATGGTTAATAGGGAATTGTGGTGGTGCATGAGAGAGTTTTCATTGTGGAAGAGGACGGTGGTAGTAGTCATCGGACTTTTAATCATGAGTGTATACCTATTACTGTGTCAGAGTCCGGGTATAGTCATTCCATTGTATACTGGTATCATAATGTTTCTGAGGCTGAGTAATACAGCTGGAGGAGACATTACTGCTGGCGCTTCGAGTTGAGGATGACGTTGACTAGAAGCTCCAGGAGGAGGACGATGCCACCAGCCAGACACCCCAGCAGGAGGACGCAGAAGGGACCCTGGAAGTGTTCCAGTGTCAGCACAACCTGCCCTTCCCCGCTCTCATGACCTCGTTCCTCAGCCTCACCTGTGTCCTCTTCTCTCTCCATACGCTTAAGAGTCTGTTCCTCAAAGATTAAATCCTGGAAAGCAAAATCAATTCAAATATTTGCTAAAAGACACAATTACATCATCAGGAACGTCCTAAAATTATAATAGATTCAAAGACTCGATGATGATGATAATATTTGACTATAATCTCTCAGTGTGTCTCTTTCTGCATATATGTATCTCAGGGTAGAGGAAGGTGTACCCACCTCCAGCCACTTCTGCACCAGCCCGCCCTCCACCACCCGACTGATGAGTTCGTCAAACCTGCCAATAATATTACGTCGACTCAGAATTTATCATCATTTTAAATTTACGCAGTGAATTTCTTATATAAGAGCAAAGAAAAACATTTACTTGTAATAAGAAAATAAATTAATGGCTACCCCAGAAACTCAAGGACATTTATGTGAATTGACGCATGTAGCGCGTCTGTCCCGTGTCTATTGGAAGGAGGTTCGAGCCTTCATCACTCCCTGCGATGAATGCTTCATGTATAAGTTTCGTAGTTCACAAAAAGACAAGAAGAAATATAAAAAAAATATTTGGTACATAAGGGTGAGATAGGAAAATGCTTTTCAGTACAGCAGCAGTAACTTACAAGTCAGCTTCTGAATGGTGATTCGGGTATCTTTAGTTCAGGACGTTTCGTCAGCCAATGACTTTTTAGTTCATGACAGACACGATATATAGAGACAGTGGAAGATGAGGTAATTAGTCTCTCAGTCTTGTAGAACTGTACAGAGAAGACAGTGAAAGATGACCTGAAATCGGGGTTCAGTACTTTAGTCTTGATAAATCATCTCTATTTAATTAAAAAAAAAAGCCACTGGTTGGAGAAAAGTCATCAAATAAAAATTCCCAAGTATTTCACAGGCGACTAATTCGGTACCGTACGAGTATACTATTATTATTGTGATCCTGATGTGAGATGTTATGCTTCCTCGTTATATCAGCATCTATACGAGTCAAAACAATAATTAGAAAAATAAGATCCTTTTATATCAACTTGGAGTTTTAACCGCAGAATGTTTTACAGTATAGCCGTCCAGCCTAGTTGAACTGATATATTCTCTTTTGGTCAGAGACGACTAAGGATCACTGAAGTGAATATTCTAAACACAAAAATACCTCTCTGCAGTGTGAGGTATTTTCCACACACTCTCTCTCTCTTTATATATACATATATATATATATATATATATATATATATATATATATATATATATATATATATATATATATATATATATGAATGTGTAAATTCAAGAATTATGTGGATTAAAGTAAAGGTTGGATGCGAGAAGTGGGTCATAATAAGCGTGTATGCACCTGGAGAAGAGAGGAATGCAGAGGAGAGAGAGAGATTTTGGGAGATGTTAAGTGAATGTATAGGAGCCTTTGAACCAAGTGAGAGAGTAATTGTGGTAGGGGACCTGAATGCTAAAGTAGGAGAAACTTTTAGAGAGGGTGTGGTAGGTAAGTTTGGGGTGCCAGGTGTAAATGATAATGGGAGCCCTTTGATTGAACTTTGTATAGAAAGGGGTTTAGTTATAGGTAATACATATTTTAAGAAAAAGAGGATAAATAAGTATACAAGATATGATGTAGGGCGAAATGACAGTAGTTTGTTGGATTATGTATTGGTAGATAAAAGACTGTTGAGTAGACTTCAGGATGTACATGTTTATAGAGGGGCCACAGATATATCAGATCACTTTCTAGTTGTAGCTACACTGAGAGTAAAAGGTAGATGGGATACAAGGAGAATAGAAGCATCAGGGAAGAGAGAGATGAAGGTTTATAAACTAAAAGAGGAGGCAGTTAGGGTAAGATATAAACAGCTATTGGAGGATAGATGGGCTAATGAGAGCATAGGCAATGGGGTCGAAGAGGTATGGGGTAGGTTTAAAAATGTAGTGTTAGAGTGTTCAGCAGAAGTTTGTGGTTACAGGAAAGTGGGTGCAGGAGGGAAGAGGAGCGATTGGTGGAATGATGATGTAAAGAGAGTAGTAAGGGAGAAAAAGTTAGCATATGAGAAGTTTTTACAAAATAGAAGTGATGCAAGGAGGGAAGAGTATATGGAGAAAAAGAGAGAGGTTAAGAGAGTGGTGAAGCAATGTAAAAAGAGAGCAAATGAGAGAGTGGGTGAGATGTTATCAACAAATTTTGTTGAAAATAAGAAAAAGTTTTGGAGTGAGATTAACAAGTTAAGAAAGCCTAGAGAACAAATGGATTTGTCAGTTAAAAATAGGAGAGGAGAGTTATTAAATGGAGAGTTAGAGGTATTGGGAAGATGGAGGGAATATTTTGAGGAATTTTTAAATGTTGATGAAGATAGGGAAGCTGTGATTTCGTGTATAGGGCAAGGAGGAATAACATCTTGTAGGAGTGAGGAAGAGCCAGTTGTGAGTGTGGGGGAAGCTCGTGAGGCAGTATGTAAAATGAAAGGGGGTAAGGCAGCCGGGATTGATGGGATAAAGATAGAAATGTTAAAAGCAGGTGGGGATATAGTTTTGGAGTGGTTGGTGCAATTATTTAATAAATGTATGGAAGAGGGTAAGGTACCTAGGGATTGGCAGAGAGCATGCATAGTTCCTTTGTATAAAGGCGAAGGGGATAAAAGAGAGTGCAAAAATTATAGGGGGATAAGTCTGTTGAGTATACCTGGTAAAGTGTATGGTAGAGTTATAATTGAAAGAATTAAGAGTAAGACGGAGAATAGGATAGCAGATGAACAAGGAGGCTTTAGGAAAGGTAGGGGGTGTGTGGACCAGGTGTTTACAGTGAAACATATAAGTGAACAGTATTTATATAAGGCTAAAGAGGTCTTTGTGGCATTTATGGATTTGGAAAAGGCGTATGACAGGGTGGATAGGGGGGCAATGTGGCAGATGTTGCAAGTGTATGGTGTAGGAGGTAGGTTACTGAAAGCAGTGAAGAGTTTTTACGAGGATAGTGAGGCTCAAGTTAGAGTATGTAGGAAAGAGGGAAATTTTTTTCCCAGTAAAAGTAGGCCTTAGACAAGGATGTGTGATGTCATCGTGGTTGTTTAATATATTTATAGATGGGGTTGTAAGAGAAGTAAATGCGAGGGTCTTGGCAAGAGGCGTGGAGTTAAAAGATAAAGAATCACACACAAAGTGGGAGTTGTCACAGCTGCTCTTTGCTGATGACACTGTGCTCTTGGGAGATTCTGAAGAGAAGTTGCAGAGATTGGTGGATGAATTTGGTAGGGTGTGCAAAAGAAGAAAATTAAAGGTGAATACAGGAAAGAGTAAGGTTATGAGGATAACAAAAAGATTAGGTGATGAAAGATTGAATATCAGATTGGAGGGAGAGAGTATGGAGGAGGTAAACGTATTCAGATATTTGGGAGTGGACGTGTCAGCGGATGGGTCTATGAAAGATGAGGTGAATCATAGAATTGATGAGGGAAAAAGAGTGAGTGGTGCACTTAGGAGTCTGTGGAGACAAAGAACTTTGTCCTTGGAGGCAAAGAGGGGAATGTATGAGAGTATAGTTTTACCAACGCTCTTATATGGGTGTGAAGCGTGGGTGATGAATGTTGCAGCGAGGAGAAGGCTGGAGGCAGTGGAGATGTCATGTCTGAGGGCAATGTGTGGTGTGAATATAATGCAGAGAATTCGTAGTTTGGAAGTTAGGAGGAGGTGCGGGATTACCAAAACTGTTGTCCAGAGGGCTGAGGAAGGGTTGTTGAGGTGGTTCGGACATGTAGAGAGAATGGAGCGAAACAGAATGACTTCAAGAGTGTATCAGTCTGTAGTGGAAGGAAGGCGGGGTAGGGGTCGGCCTAGGAAAGGTTGGAGGGAGGGGGTAAAGGAGGTTTTGTGTGCGAGGGGCTTGGACTTCCAGCAGGCATGCGTGAGCGTGTTTGATAGGAGTGAATGGAGACAAATGGTTTTTAATACTTGACGTGCTGTTGGAGTGTGAGCAAAGTAACATTTATGAAGGGATTCAGGGAAACCGGCAGGCCGGACTTGAGTCCTGGAGATGGGAAGTACAGTGCCTGCACTCTGAAGGAGGGGTGTTAATGTTGCAGTTTAAAAACTGTAGTGTAAAGCACCCTTCTGGCAAGACAGTGATGGAGTGAATGATGGTGAAAGTTTTTCTTTTTCGGGCCACCCTGCCTTGGTGGGAATCGGCCAGTGTGATAATACATATATATATATATATATATATATATATATATATATATATATATATATATATATATATATATATATATATATATATATATATATATATATATATATATATATATATATATTATTGTAACCACTAACCAGTGGTATTTAATCAATAACATACTGGGGCTAGCCGGGAGATCGTACCCGTGTTGTTTTAGCCCGCCTCGTGGGAAGCAAGTCAAATTCACGACACTGGACCATACAGTCCTACAGACAATTTTAGCCTAGCGAACTAGGCTTGCTTCATGTTGCGAGGATATACGATGGTGTGCTTGCCTCAGAGCTAATTTCATTCTACTCCCCGTTTGGTATACTAGCCTCCAAAAGCAGTACATATATTATTGTAACCAGGAATGACGAGGTAAAGAGAGTAGTAAGATAGAAAAATTTAGCATATTAGAGGTTTTTACTAAGTAGTTGTGATACTAGGAGGTGGGAAGTATATGGAGAGAGAGAGAGAGAGAGGTTAAGAGAGTGGTGAAGGAATGTAAAAGGAGAGCAAATGAGAGAGTGAGATACTATCAACAAATTTTGCTGAGAATAAGGAAAAGTTTTGGAATGAGATTAATAAGTTGAGAAAGCCTAGGGAACGAAAAGACTTGACAGCTAAAAAAAGGAGAGGAGAGTTATTAGATGGAGAGTTGGAGGTATCAAGAAAGTGGAGGGAATATTCTGAGGAACTGTTAGATGTTGAAGAAGATATGAAAATTGAGATTTCGTCCATTGAGCAAGGAGTTATAACAGTTTGTAGGAGTGAGGACGAGCCAGATGTGAGTGTGGGAGAGGTGCATGAGGCAGTGGGTAATTTCCCACACCCTTCATACCCTCATTATTTCTTCAGTTTCCTTATGTATTTTGGAATAGTTGGTGATTTTATTTACTAAATGTATGGAAGAGGAGGAAGGTACCGAGGGATTGGCAGAAAACATGCATAGTTCCTTTGTATAAAAGTAAAGGGGAATAAGTCTGTTGATAGAGTTATTATTGAAAAAATTAAGAATAAGACGAAGAGTAGGATAACAGATGAACAAGGAAGCTTTAGGAAGGGTAAAGGGTGTGTAGACCAAGTGTTTACAGTGAAAAATACAGGTGAACAGTATTTAAATATGGGTAAAGAGGTTTCGTTGCACTTATGGATATGGAAAACGCATATGATAGGATGGATAGGGGCAATTTGACAAATGTTTCAAACGTATTGAATAGGTGGTAGGTTACTGAAAGCAGTAAACAGATGGACTCAAGTTAGAGTATGTAGGAGAGAGGGAGATTATTTCTCAGTAAAAGTATGCCTTAGACAGGGATGCGTGTTATCATCATGGTTGTTGAATATATTTGTACATGTGGTTATAAGAGAAGTGAAAGCTCGGGTGTTAGCGCGTGCTGTGGACTTCAGATATGAAGAATCTAACACAAATTGGGAGTTGTTACAGTTGCTTTTTGCTGATGACACTGTGCTTTTGGGAGATCCTGAAGAGAAATTGCTAAGGTTGGTGGACGAGTTGGAATTGGTATGTAAAGAAGGAAATTAAAAGTGAACATAGGTAATAACAAAAAAAACATTAGGTAATGAAAGATTGGATATCAGATAGGAGGGAGGGAGGAAGAATATTTGAGATTGGACTTGTCAATAGATAGATCTATGAAAAACGAGGTGAATCGTAGAACTGATGAGGGGAAAAAGGTGAGTGGTGCACTGGGGGGTTGCTGGGTTTCTAAAAGAATTATCCAGAGGGCTGGGGAGCTGTTGAGGGGGGAAGGTTCGGACATTTAGAGAGGATGGAACAAAATAGAATGATTTAGAGGGTGTATAAATCAATAGTGTAAGAAAGGCAAGATAGGGGTCATCCTAGGAAAGGTTGGAAGGAGGGAGTAAATAAGGATTTGTGTGCGAGGGACTTGGACTTCCAGTAGGCGTGTGCGAACACGTTAGATAGGAGTGAGTGGAGACAAATTTTTTTTATGACTTGACGTGCTGCTGGAGTGTGAGCATAGTAACATTTATAGAGTCAGGGAAACCGGTTAACGGTGGGAAGTACAGTGCCTGCACTCTGAAGGAGGAGTGGAGATATCTTGCAGTTTTTTAAAAGTAGTGTAGTAGGCGCGCCTCTGGCAAGACAATGATGGAGTGAATGTCGTGCCAAACAGGCAAAATTGGCCAATTGGCGAGTCCTTTCTAAAATTTTCTCTTGTAAGTTTGGAGAAATATTTTTGTGTAGAAAATTCTCCAGAAAGGTGGCATCTCTCAGCCCTCTCAGCCTCCTTCAGCGCCCTGAGGGACTCATCCCTCCCAGAACAAGGGCTGATATCCTCTCTTTCTTCCTGGTAAACCGCTTAATTAGAATCACATGCAATACCAGCGTCAACCAGCGTCATGCTACCTTCTCACTGCTGGAATTTAGTGTTCGTTACAATACAAGTGACTGTGAATTGACAGTAATTATTCTCTTCACCTGAACAGGAAAATTAAAGAAAACCCTACACCTACTTTATTTACAATTTGAGGCTATCATGAATTGTCGTCTGTTACTAGATAACAAGAAATCTGCTGACTTGTATTGAATTCTGTTGCAGTGTTTAGCAAATCCTTTGTAAGGAGGGCGAGTGCGCAATGCAGCTCAGATTGCTTCAAGAAACGAACAGGAAAACGTGCGCCACACGGACATCGCCCACTTACCAGAAACAAAGGGACAATAGTTATTAGTGAGTTCTTGACTCTTGTTCATTTTCACAATCTCAGAAATTCGCGGTAGAGCTAATTATGTAGCGAAGTGTAACCGGTCTTCCTGTTGTGAAAATACCACGAAACTATGGACAAATCTTGGAACAATGTAGTGTAACCGCGTAAGTGTTTGCAGAACATTCCCAGTGTGTGGAGAACAGTGCAACATTCTCCAAGACACTCCAGCTTCAATCAAGATACCATTAATGGGGTCCTATTTTCCCTACCACAAGCCAGGGAAAAATATGGGTCAGCTACAAATACCCAGGCCTAGACATTCCCACTCCTAGTTAGGTTGGCTACAGCTGATAGTTGGGGGTGAGCCTTGACTCGATTTACCAATAGACCCCGTGATTGGAGGGCCTTTGAGCCCAACCAAGCGAGTACAACTCCACTAAACATTCCGTTTCAAGTGTGAAATGCTGGAATATACGCAACTTTGGTGAAACTATGTACCTAATTCTCGTTCTTATACAGCTCCGTTGTGGGGATACCACGATTCACACCGAAGGAGGTCGAATCCGCTGAAGCTAAGTATTTTTCATTTTATGTCTTTAAATAAACTTAGCTTGGTAAAATTCCCCAGATTTTTTAATTTATGTTAATGTAAAAATTAATAATTTTGTACTAAAAGAACCTTAGAAAACTCACCTGACCTCATTATAACAAGCGCAATTTAATTTAGTCTAATCCAACAAAATATATTTTAGATAAGTTTACAATAATTTAATAATAAACAGACACAATGAAATATACCATACCCCCGGCCGGGATTGAACCCGCGGTCATAGAGTCTCAAAACTCCAGCCCGTCGCGTTAGCCACTAGACCAGCTAGCCACAATAAGATTCATCCAACTAGGTATATTTCTACACCATAGGAAGGTTAGCACAGGCACCTCTGTGACCACAAATGCAAGTTTTTACAGACGAATCTCCAGCTAGCGTGGCCGTGACGAACTCTAGCTCAAGTCCCTTCACTGCCGTCAACATGACTCAAGAAATCGTAATGACACGATTGCAAACAATCCCGGCCGGGGTATGGTTTGTTTGCAATCGTGTCATTACGATTTCTTGAGTCAAGAGACAATGAAATATATTTTTTTCGTTAGGTTCAGAATAATTTTTGCTAAATTATTGCATACACAAATTTTCGCTTGCCTTATTTGGCAAGAAGAGCGTTGCTATATAAGCCAAAATCGCAAGTTTTACCTATTCGGCACGACATATATATGCATGTGTATGTGTGTGTGTGTGTGTGAGCGTGATGTAAAATTTCTGCTAAGGTACGCTTTTAACTTGTCATTCCAGCTTTAACTTACAGCTCACTCACAAGCTTTATGGTACTCTAACGCTCTACCTAAAGAAGCTTCGGATTTATAACATGAGCATCTGATTATTACCATTAAATTTGAATGTAATTGGCTGAAAGTGTATTCTTTTAAGCTTGAAGAAATTAATGTAAACCAGAAAAACAGGAAATATATTTTATTTTCCAACTCACGTGCAGACACTATCAGCTTGATTGATCAGACCAGCAAGTGGACTACAGGTAAACTTACCTTGGTTTGTAAGAGGCGTGTTTCTGCATCGGCCAAGCTATTCTCTCCTGCAGGAGTTCGAACCCTGGCAAATGGACGAGTGGCTGACCTTTTGAATCTGAGTACTTGAGCGCAATGAGGAGCCTGGTGGTGATGCTGTTGTCCCAGGTGGCCAGCCTGCCCTTCACCACCTCCTGCAGGATATCTTCCAGGGAGTCCCGCCACTGTACTCCTTCACGCAAGGCGATCAGTACCGGATCCTTCGTCTGCTCCAGTAAGTCGTTTTGCACCCCGCCGAAGAATACCTTTATGGCGACCAGAGAAGCTAAGTGTGCATATGTGCGTGTGTGTGTGTGCACTCACCTAATTGTACTCAAATAATTGTGGCTGCAGGGGTCGAGACTCAGCTCCTGGCCCCGCCTCTTCACTGAGCGCTACTAGGTCCTCTCTCTCTCTCTGCTTCCTGAGCTTTGTCATACCTCGTCTTAAAGCTACGTATGGTTCCTGCCTCCACTACATCACTTGCTACGCTCTTCCACTTCCTGACGACTCTATGACTTTAGAAATACTTCCTAACATCCCTCTGGCTCGTCTGAGTCTACAGCTTCCAATTGTGACCCCTTGTTTCTGTGTCCCCTCTCTGGAACAACCTGTCTCTGTCCATCTTATCTATTCCACGCAGTATTTTGTATGTCGTTATAATGTCTCACCTGACCCTCCTCTCCTCCTACGTCGTCAGTCCGATTTCCCTTAACCTTTCTTCGTAGGACATTCCCCTGAGCTCCGGAACTAGCCTTGTTGCAAACCTTCGCACTTTCTCTAATTTCTTAACGTGGTTGACCAGGTGTGGGTTCCAGACTGGTGCTGCATACTCCAGTATGGGCCTGATGTACACAGTGTACAGTGTCTTTAACGATTCTTTACTAAGGTATCGGAACGCTATTCTCAGGTTTGCCAGGCGCCCGTATGCTGCAGCAGCTATCTGGTTGATGTGTGCCTCCGGTGACATGCTCGGTGTGTGTGTGTGTGTGTGTGTGTGTGTGTGTGTGTGTGTGTGTGTGTGTGTGTGTGTGTGTGTGTGTGTGTGTGTATACTTACGTGCGTTTGCAATATATGTGAGAACTTCGTGAGTAATGTTTTAGCAACAAAAATATTCACACACATACAAAATGTATAGATCTTGGCAAAGTGGTTAATAATGACCTAAGTTACACAAACAAATGCTTAGGCATAATTAACCTACATCACAAAATGACTTCGTAGCTAAGAATTTTGACTATTAAAACTCTTAGTATAAGGTGTTTAATCTAACATGTCTTAACAGATTGTCCTGTTTACCAGCTGGCGTGCAGGATTTCTGCGTCTCCACCGTCACAACATGCTCACTCTAACTGACCTCGCTGAAAGTCCCACCTCTGACGCAGACTCTCTTTAACTTTTAAACAGAAACTTACCTACTGTTAATTATACTCTTGCCCTTCACTCCTACCCTTTGCACATTCCTATTTTGTAAATCTTGTGGGGGATTTTTAAAAAAACAAAGCCTTGAATTAACTTTCCACCCACACGCAGGGAGAATAATGAATACATTTAACACAAATTGTAACTTACTGAAGTTGATGTGTCTTGGAGACTTGTGAGATTTTATGGACATCGAGGTCGCAGACAATGTCCCTTCTTCGATGTCCACTATCTCAAGCTCCCTGACTACCTCCGAGACATTGGATTAGAAGCATGTGGTTCCTGTATATTTATAATGTAAATCCATGGTGCCCCATGACCTGGTTTCTAAAGCTCTCGCTTCACACAGTAAGAGTCCGGGTTCGATTTCCGGCGAGGGTAGAAGCATTGGGCATGTTTCTTTGCACCAGTTGTCTATGTTCCCCATTAGTAAAATGGGTACCTGGGTGTTAGTCGACTGGTGTGGGTGGCATCCTGGGACGAAACTGACTTAATTTGTCCGAAATGCTCTGCATAACAAGAGACTTTCTATATAGTAATATATCATTGATACCAGATACGCCTGTATTCCTTGTACATGTACTTGTAGAAATAAAGATATTATTATTATTATTATTATTATTATTATTATTATTATTATTATTATTATTATTATTATTATTATTATTATTATTATTATCATTAATTATACATAATTAAGAATTTAAATGGACTTGACTTACTGAAGTGCTTTGTTTTGTCTTCTAGGTAGCAATTATTAATCACATTATTTTATAATAAGGACATAAATTATTACACTTAGCAATTTATTACATCGGTGGTATATCCTACCGTCTCCTCCAGCAAGATTACAAGAAAACTGGCCAATATCAAGTAACCTTATCCATCGTGTGGTTTGTAATACACACTGAGAGGAGAACCTAAATAACAGGAGAATACACGCGGCAGTATACATGTAGCCCATCCCCTACCGTATCACGTTTTCCCTTTGTGGAAAGTTTTGAATTTTCCCAAATTAAGCATGAGTAAATTTGAATATTATAATAATTTTGTATTAAAATGATGCTGATTTGACCCTTCAAGAAATTTTGTGTGAAGAAAGGTGTGCAGTGTCCGCGGAGTGATACAGGAGGGTCACCATTTGTAATTTTCGAGCACTGGTTGCTGTGGAAAATTCAGCTAATAATCCAGAGTCATTGAGGCCAAATTGGGAGTTTTGGCGTGAATTTGTAACAGGAACCTGTATTAATGTTCCTTGTTGAAGAACTGGGATGGAAGATAAAAAGACTAAGTCATCCCTCACATAGGGAAGTGTGCCATTAGTCCTTCCATTTAGATTTCTCACAGGCCAGTATAAGATTCTATTTGTTAGACAGGTGTTGTGGTGTGATTCATCTACACTAATTAAACGGTAAGTGGTAGCAATACGAATGTGTACCCAGCAAGTCTAATCATATAGAGTCCACATTATTTTATAATTTACCATTATTGGTATTAATGGTTAATATTGTAATTGTTAATTTAATATTATGTCTAGCATTTTGTGAGAGTGGTGATGTAGTGAGCATCGAGGGAGTGACAGTTCTGTGACCTGTGACTATATCCCACTTACCTCACCCAAATTACTTGCAGGTAATAAGTAAACCTCCTGTAAACCTCCTGCAGGTAATTTCCCACACCCTTCAAACCCTCGTTATTTCTTCAGTTTCCTTGTGTATTAGGAACCTTCCAGTTTAAGGATGAAAATTTTCTGGCCTAATGGTGAAAAGGCTACGTGGCAGCCTTAATGACCCTAGTGTAAGCGATAGGCTTTAAACCCCATCAGCCGTATACCCGACGCCACAGCCAGGTCAATACAATCTATACTTCCGTGTGGGAGGTGGGAGGACGAGCCTGCGGGATTAAATATATAGTATCTTACCTGGCGGCCGGATAGACACAATTTGTGCTCCCATGTGGCAGGTCAGAAGTTCCAGTAGTCTTTATTACACACAGTAAAGGAGTAACGAGAAATAATGTTATAAAACTTAAAGGTAAAACTTGTAATGCAACTTGAGGAAAATAATAATAATAATAATAATAATAATAATAATAATAATAATAATAATAATAATAATAATAATAATAATAATAATAATAATAATAATAATAATAATAATTTAGGACAACTTAAGAGGGAATTCTCCCAAAAGTGTCAATTACTTTCAACTTTTGAAGTAACTGATACCCAAACCTGTGAATTACCTTCAACTTAAGAAGTAACTGATTCCCAAAACTAAGAATTACCTTCAACTTAAGAAGTAACTGATTCCCAAAACTAAGAATTACCTTCAACTTAAGAAGTAACTGATTCCCAAAACTAAGAATTACCTTCAACTTAAGAAGTAACTGATTCCCAAAACTAAGAATTACCTTCAACTTAAGAAGTAACTGATTCCCAAAACTAAGAATTACCTTCAACTTAAGAAGTAACTGATTCCCAAAACTAAGAATTACCTTCAACTTAAGAAGTAACTGATTCCCAAAACTGAGAATTACCTTCAACTTAAGAAGTAACTGATTCCCAAAACTAAGAATTACCTTCAACTTAAGAAGTAACTGATTCCCAAAACTAAGAATTACCTTCAACTTAAGAAGTAACTGATTCCCAAAACTAAGAATTACCTTCAACTTAAGAAGTAACTGATTCCCAAAACAAAGAATTACCTTCAACTTAAGAAGTAACTGATTCCCAAAACTAAGAATTACCTTCAACTTAAGAAGTAACTGATTCCCAAAACTAAGAATTACCTTCAACTTAAGAAGTAACTGATTCCCAAAACTAAGAATTACCTTCAACTTAAGAAGTAACTGATTCCCAAAACTAAGAATTACCTTCAACTTAAGAAGTAACTGATTCCCAAAACTAAGAATTACCTTCAACTTAAGAAGTAACTGATTCCCAAAACTAAGAATTACCTTCAACTTAAGAAGTAACTGATTCCCAAAACTAAGAATTACCTTCAACTTAAGAAGTAACTGATTCCCAAAACTAAGAATTACCTTCAACTTAAGAAGTAACTGATTCCCAAAACTAAGAATTACCTTCAACTTAAGAAGTAACTGATTCCCAAAACTGAGAATTACCTTCAACTTAAGAAGTAACTGATTCCCAAAACTAAGAATTACCTTCAACTTAAGAAGTAACTGATTCCCAAAACTAAGAATTACCTTCAACTTAAGAAGTAACTGATTCCCAAAACAAAGAATTACCTTCAACTTAAGAAGTAACTGATTCCCAAAACTAAGAATTACCTTCAACTTAAGAAGTAACTGATTCCCAAAACTAAGAATTACCTTCAACTTAAGAAGTAACTGATTCTCAAAACTAAGAATTACTTTCAACTTAAGAAGTAACTGATTCCCAAAACTAAGAATTACCTTCAACTTAAGAAGTAACTGATTCCCAAAACTAAGAATTACCTTCAACTTAAGAAGTAACTGATTCCCAAAACTAAGAATTACCTTCAACTTAAGAAGTAACTGATTCCCAAAACTAAGAATTACCTTCAACTTAAGAAGTAACTGATTCCCAAAACTAAGAATTACCTTCAACTTAAGAAGTAACTGATTCCCAAAACTAAGAATTACCTTCAACTTAAGAAGTAACTGATTCCCAAAACTAAGAATTACCTTCAACTTAAGAAGTAACTGATTCCCAAAACTAAGAATTACCTTCAACTTAAGAAGTAACTGATTCCCAAAACTAAGAATTACCTTCAACTTAAGAAGTAACTGATTCCCAAAACTAAGAAATATCTCAAGAAGTAAATTCTGATAATTTTTTTAATTCCAGCGGCCGTCCTCCATGTGTAGGCGACCCCGAGAGAAAAACACAGTCATCACACTACTGACACAAACATTTAATTAATTTAGAAATGTGAGGATATCAGAGGCTCGAACCTCATGCAAAAATTATATGTAAAATATTGCTTTTAGTGAGTAAGTTAGAATGATAACTGAACTTCTTGCAACACATGGATAACTACACTTCTTGCAACACATGGATAACTACACTTCTTGCAACACATGGATAACTACACTTCTTGCAACACATGGATAACTACACTTCTTGCAACACATGGATAACTACACTTCCTGCAACACATGGATAACTACACTTGTTGCAACACATGGATAACTACACTTGTTGCAACACATGGATAACTACACTTGTTGCAACACATGGATAACTACACTTCTTGCAACACATGGATAACTACACTTGTTGCAACACATGGATAACTACACTTGTTGCAACACATGGATAACTACACTTGTTGCAACACATGGATAACCACACTTGTTGCAACACATGGATAACTACACTTGTTGCAACACATGGGTAACTACACTTGTTGCAACACATGGATAACTACACTTGTTGCAACACATGGACAACTACACTTGTTGCAACACATGGATAACTACACTTGTTGCAACACATGGATAACTACACTTCTTGCAACACATGGATAACTACACTTGTTGCAACACATGGATAACTACACTTGTTGCAACACATGGATAACTACACTTGTTGCAACACATGGATAACTACACTTGTTGCAACACATGGATAACTACACTTGTTGCAACACATGGATAACTACACTTGTTGCAACACATGGATAACTACACTTGTTGCAACACATGGATAACTACACTTGTTGCAACACATGGATAACTACACTTGTTGCAACACATGGATAACTACACTTGTTGCAACACATGGATAACTACACTTGTTGCAACACATGGATAACTACACTTGTTGCAACACATGGATAACTACACTTGTTGCAACACATGGATAACTACACTTGTTGCAACACATGGATAACTACACTTGTTGCAACACATGGATAACTACACTTGTTGCAACACATGGATAACTACACTTGTTGCAACACATGGATAACTACACTTGTTGCAACACATGGATAACTACACTTGTTGCAACACATGGATAACTACACTTGTTGCAACACATGGATAACTACACTTCTTGCAACACATGGATAACTACACTTGTTGCAACACATGGATAACTACACTTCTTGCAACACATGGATAACTACACTTGTTGCAACACATGGATAACTACACTTCTTGCAACACATGGATAACTAAATTTCCACATTTCTCCAACATGATCAAGGAAACATACAATAGATGAGGTTTAATATTAATTGATCAGACTAATTTTAATAGATTTGTTGCACTACAGCAGAATTACGTTAATCGTTATTTCATTAGAATTAATATTATTTATTAATGTTATTTATTATTATTTATTAATGTTATTTAATATTATTTATTAGATCTACTTCATTATTATTATTATTATTATTATTATTATTATTATTATTATTATTATTATTATTATTTATATATTTATTATTTAATAATTATTATTTCAATAGGATTTACATTAATGGGTTAGTTTATTCCATTAATGTTATATGCTATTAATGAATTCACTTTAATACTAATGAACGGGGCTTAATGTTTAGTTTTAATGGGTTAGGTTAATTTTTAATGGATTAGCTTCTCTTTTAATGTTGCCTGAGGGAGTGGAGGGTGGGGAGAGAACCTTGTAATTTACTGTGTGCAGCCTGAGGGAGTGGAGGGTGGGGAGAGAACCTTGTAATGTAATCGTTGTGCTAACTGAGGGAGTGTAGGGTGGGGAGAGAACCTTGTAATTTACTGTGTGCAGCCTGAGGGAGTGGAGGGTGGGGAGAGAACCTTGTAATTTACTGTGTGCAGCCTGAGGGAGTGGAGGGTGGGGAGAGAACCTTGTAATGTAATCGTTGTGCTAACTGAGGGAGTGTAGGGTGGGGAGAGAGCCTTGTAATTTACTTTCTGTGCTGCCTGAGAAAGTGCAGGGTAGGGAGAGAATCCTTTACTTTACGTATTTGTCTGCTGTCATCTATAAATAAATGAAATATGTCGTTGTAGTTTACATTTTGTCAAGATAGCCTCTCTATAGATACTAAGACGACACCTTTCTGGTATATCTTACAAGTACGATTCTTCTCCATCTATCTTTAGACCTTTCCTATCCAGAGTACCATCCATCCTTTCTGCCCACACAACACCCTGCCCTCTTTACCTTGGCCCATCCAATATGGGAGGTGACGAGCTGACGAAGGTTCTGAATGGGTGGCTGCATCGCTGGTGTTATGAGGAACGAGGTGAGAGAGGAGGAGTACGAGATGCACAGGATCATAGTGAAGAGCAGCCAGAACCCTGAGAACATCCTCCCTGGTACGATGTTAATGCCTCGCTTCGTCCCGCGCTGCGGTCCACAGTTATTTCATTTAACCATATTACATACGCCAGTGCGTAGCGTTGCTATTCTATATGGTGGTAGTTGCGTTTTGGAAATAGAAGCGCTAGATATGTTTCCCTATCATATTTCATTACACAAGAAGGGTTGCATACATGCAGTAATAAAAATCTTTTAGCCAAGGTTGGGAATCTGTGTGAAAGTGACGGGAGACTTAAAAGGTGTCGAACTTGCAGGGTAATGTTTAATGAATATTACCAACTCTGAGGATGGCCCTTCCCACACACAGAGGGAGGAAAATTATGAGGAAATCATAAATGGATGTGTATAAATGTACAAGTCAAAATTCACGACGTTTTTCTTCCCACGAGGCGGGTTAAAATAACTCAGGTTCGATCCCCGGCTAGCCGCAGTTTGTTATTACTTAAAAATTATTTGTTTTCAGATGCATTAATATATATATATATATATATATATATATATATATATATATATATATATATATATATATATATATATATATATATATATATATATATATATATATATATATATATATATATATATATATATATATATATATATATATATATATATATATATATATATATATATATATATATATATATATATATATATATATATATATATATATATATATATATATATATATATATATATGTCGTGCCGAATATGTAAAACTGGTCAATTAGCAAGAACTCGTTTAAAATTAAGTCCTTTCTAAAACTTTCTCTTATACGTTTAAAGATATATTTTTTCCATTAATGTTAATGTAAAAAAATTAATTTTGCACCAAAAGAATCTTAGAAAACTTACCTAACCTTATTATAACAAGAACAATTTATTTTAGCCTAACCCAACTAAATATATTTTAGATTTGTTTACAATAATTTAATACTAAACAAACACAGTGAAATATATTTTTTTTGTTAGGTTCAGAATGATTTTGGCGAAATTATTGCATACACAAATTTTCACTTGTCCTATATGGCAAGATGAACGTTGCTATTTAAGCCAAGATCGCAAGTTCTGCCTATTCGGCACGACATATATATATATACGTATATATATATATATATATATATATATATATATATATATATATATATATATATGTGTGTGTGTGTGTGTGTGTGTGTGTGTGTGTGTGTGTGTGTGTGTGCTCACCTAGTTGTACTCACCTAGTTGAGGTTGCAGGGGTTGAGTCCAAGCTCCTGGCCCCGCCTCTTCACTGGTCGCTACTAGGTCACTCTCCCTGAACCATGAGCTTTATCATACCTCTGCTTAAAGCTATGTATGGATCCTGCCTCCACTACATCGCTTCCCAAACTATTCCACTTCCTGACTACCCTGTGGCTGAAGAAATACTTCCTAACATCCCTATGATTCATCTGTGTCTTCAACTTCCAACTGTGTCCCCTTGTTACTGTGTCCCATCTCTGGAACATCCTGTCTTTGTACACCTTGTCAATTCCTTTCAGTATTTTGTAAGTCGTTATCATGTCCCCCCTATCTCTCCTGTCCTCCAGTGTCGTCAGGTTGATTTTCCTTAACCTCTCCTCGTAGGACATGCCTCTTAGCTCTGGGACTAGTCTTGTTGCAAACCTTTGCACTTTCTCTAGTTTCTTTACGTGCTTGGCTAGGTGTGGGTTCCAAACTGGTGCCGCATACTCCAATATGGGCCTAACGTACACGGTGTACAGGGTCCTGAACGATTCCTTATTAAGATGTCGGAATGCTGTTCTGAGGTTTGCTAGGCGCCCATGTGCTGCAGCAGTTATTTGATTGATGTGCGCTTCAGGAGATGTGCCTGGTGTTATACTCCTGGAGGTTACCTGGAGGTTATTCCGGGGATCAACGCCCCCGCGGCCCGGTCCATGACCAGGCCTCCCGATGGATCAGGGCCTGATCAACTAGGCTGTTACTGCTGGCCGCACGCAGTCCAACGTACGAGCCACAGCCTGGCTGATCCGGCACTGACTTTAGGTATCTGTCCAGCTCTCTCTTGAAGGCAGCCAGGGGTTTATTGGCAATTCCTCTAATGCTTGATGGGAGGCTGTTGAACAGTCTTGGGCGTCGGACACTTATGGTGTTTTCCCTTAGTGTACCAATGGCGCCCCTACTTTTTATTGGGGGCATTTTGCATCGCCTGCCCAGTTTTTTACTTTCGTAGGGAGTGATTTCTGTGTGCAGATTTGGGACCATTCCTTCCAAGATTTTCCAAGTGTAGATTATGATATATCTCTCCCTCCTGCGTTCCAACGAGTACAAGTCAAGTGCTTCCAAGCGTTCCCAGTAGTTAAGGTGCTTGACAGAACTTATACGTGCAGTAAAGGATCTCTGTACACTCTCTAGATCTGCGATTTCACCTGCTTTGAATGGAGATGTTAATGTACAGCAGTATTCCAGCCCAGAGAGAACAAGTGATTTGAAAAGGATCATCATGGGCTTGGCATCTCTCGTTTTGAACGTTCTCATTATCCATTATCTCATTATCTCGTTATCTCATTACCCCAAGATCTTTTTCCTTGAGTGAGGTTTGTAGTCTCTGGTCCCCTAGACTGTATTCCGTCTTCGGTCTTCTTTACCCTTCCCCAATCTTCATGACTTTGCACTTGGTGGGGTTGAACTCCAGGAGCCAATTGCTGGACCAGGTCTGCAGCCTGTCCAGATCCATTTGTAGTTCTTCCTGGTCTTCGATCGAATGAGTCTTTTCATCAACTTCACGTCATCTGCAAACAGGGACACTTCGGAATCTATTCCTTCCGTCATGTCGTTCACAAATACCAGAAACAGCACTGGTCCTGGGACTGACCCCTGTGGGACCCCGCTGGTCACAGGTGCCCACTCTGACACCTCACCACGTACCATGACTCGCTGCTGTCTTCCTGACAAGTATTCCCTGATCCATTGTAGTGCCTTCCCTGTTGTGTGTGTGTGTGTGTGTGGATGCAAAACAACCACGTGGGGAGTAGAATGATAGCTCTAGGCCTTTCCAATTGCAATTAACACATCATCAGGAGCTTGCAAAATTGCAGAAAAGAGGAGGATGTCCAGCAAGTACGTTCCCAGAGGACGTCTAAACTGGAGTGAGTGAGGGAGGGAGGAAAAGAGAGAGAGAGAGAGAGAGAGAGAAGGGTACAGGAAGTGCCCCTAGGCATATATATATATATATATATATATATATATATATATATATATATATAAATATATATATATATATATATATATATATATGCATATATGCAGAACAACCACTGTGAAAAAATAGTGAAATTCCAAGCGCTTTCGTGATTTCTCACATTATCAAGGAACTAAAAATAATAGGTGTGTGTATACATGCATACATATCCTCACCTGGAAGACAGGCTCGATGACAAACATGGCAGCGTTGTTGAGTTTCTGGAACCAGACAGCTGGGTGAGGGTGGACAGTGGTGTGCGAGAGACGAGACACAAGACACAGGAAGGGCGCTGCTACCATCACAGCAACACTCAAACCCAGCCACACCTGCCACGTGAACGGCCTGCGCAACACAATATATTGTGACAGAAACTAGAGGTAATGTAGATTATTAGAGACTCTCACAGCCAGGTAAAACATTAAATTACAGGGATATTCAGGATTTACTTAGAGGAAACATAAGATATTCATCAATATGTCTCTCAAGGAAACAATCTGAGTTAACATTCTCATAAACGTGAAGAATAAACTGAATAAACGTGAAGAATAAACTGAGAACACGAGTGCATGAGTAGGAATGGAGTCTCGAATCTGGATACGTAAGTTGCATCATACACATTTGACAGTTATAGTCGATCTATGAAAATTTTCAACAAATTCGAGCAATTAACACTCAGAGAACTTTTAGAATAATCTGGCAGAGATTTCTGTACCTGTGACTCTTATAAAGTTTTCACTCAGGTTGAATTTATCAGATATCGAAGAAATAACTGTTTCTTGCATTTTATCTATTCAGGTTCTTGCGCCTATCTAAGAAGAGTTTTTAATAATTATATTGAGTGTTCTAAATGTATAGAATACACAGTGGTAAGTAAGGATGATTTGTACATTGAGTAAATTTAAAATCTTGAGTAATGGTAGTGTGTGTTACTAAAACCTGAATAAGAGATCATTCTTATATCACGTAATACGATGGGTTTAAGGTGAATATTTGTCACATGCAGTGGAGAGGTAAATTAGGCAAGTGAACGGGATGTGTATTCTTCTTTGAGGTACACAGTGTTTGGAATAAATACCAACTGTTTTTATTTTTTTCCTAGATATGTACTGGATATCAAGGCTGTGTTTTATTTGCTGTTATTGTGCAAACCTAAAAGATTTTCCTCGTATTGACTTTCAATGTGTGCATCATTTAACTTTATTTTCAAATTTTTTTTTTAGTTTTATTCCGTGCACTGGGTAAAAGGTCTTAGTTTTCAGTGTTACATCGCTGGTTGTCATCCATTTAAATGTCTTGACAAATTCGCCATTAACAGTGCTGTTTAAATCCGCCTGATCCGAATTTGAGATGATTATAATTGAGTCATCCAGTAAGAGAACTGGGAGTGACTAGCTAAGTCACCACCGTCTAGAACAGCACACCACGAGTTCTTTCTTCTTCTCACCACTGAATAACTCTTATGACAATGATTCATGTCAGATTCTTTTTTTTTTCAGACGAAGGTAACAAGAGCAGCAGCATAACTAGGAGGTTATTGCACAGAAAACACTAAGCAACTCATGTGCTCTAATAATTAGCTGAGTTTTTCTGAGATAGAAGATAACTGGAGGTTTTAAAGAATGATTTGAAATTTCATATGTACCTTAAACTCAGTGTTAACTGCTACTCACCTAAAACATCTCTGCTACTCACATAACTTTTCCGTGGCTCGCGAAATCGTAAAAATACAATTGTAAACAGGAATAGGCATGATTTGAACCCGTGGCAAGATAGTCCCAAAACTAACAGTCCGGTGCTCTAACCACTGCACCATGCCATCCTAATAAGACTCATCCAACTGGATATATTGATATAAACACTATGAAAGTTAACATATACCCCACTTTGACCACTGATGGATTTTCTTCAGACGACTATAACATCAACATGGCTATAGTAAGCTCTCGCTCAGATACCCTGTTCACCTTACACTTACGAACTCATCTGTCACTTCCCTCTATTCACCTAAAAGTCCCTAAAGCACCTAATACTTCCACATACCCAACACTTCCCAACTCACCTAACTAAACTGTCAGTCCTCTGCTTCCCTACCACTTACATACTCACCTAACACCTACATCTAACATCCCTACTCATCTAACATACTCCCATTTACCACAACTCCACCTGTGGCACTCGCCGAGTATGTTACAATTTATTCGTCGTTCATCATAAACTCATTGGCATGCTCTCACGACCAGCAAATTGGCAGTTCAGAATGGAGCAGTTCTAGAGCCAAGTATAGTCAGCTATACCATGAGAGCTGCCTACCCAGACGAAGTGAGGGAATGTTAACCACTCGGTTGTGGACCACACTCTCACTCAGGCTGGTCTGGTGCACTCATATTCTCTCTTGTCTATTCTGAATTGTAAAACCTGCTGTTGTGAGTGGCTCTTTGTTCTCGCTTATTATTGTTATACTACTAATTTAACTCTATAAACACTGTATATATCATGATGAAGGATATATACGGGTAAAGAAAAAACTACCCCTTTTGTTTTCACCTTGATTTATGGCCAGGTACAACAGGCCTTCGAATTGCTACCTGCGTTTGTAATACCACCTACTTGCCTTTTCCTTACTGACCTGACCGGGCTGAACCACCTAGGTAGGGGCTTGGCCCTCGGGGTGACCAGCTCGGAGGCGTCATAGACGAAGGGCTGACAGAAGTCCACGAAGGCTTCTCGCAGGGGAGAGAAAGTAATATCGCTGACGGCCCAGTCAGCTTCCTCGTGTATCACCATACCTGCCGGTGGCCGTGAAGCAGGAGCCAACACCACATAAACACCCAAAGCCAATATATAATGAATCCGTAATGCAGTACCAAAATGATCCAGTACTTACAACTTTCCTAAATCCCTTTCCTTCCAGTATACCTGGAACTATAGCCGAGACCAGACACACTCTGTTCCCTTGTCGGAGTTCATAGATTCGAACCTACAGCATTTCTCCCTTCCACTACCCTCCCTCCCTCCCAGTATCTCTCACCGGTGCTATAAACGCAAAGCCACTTACCAATCATACCAGTCCAGACACCGTTCTTGTCCTGCCGACCCCACTGGTGATCATCAGGAGCCACGAAGCGGTAGGTGAAGTTCATGGACTCTGCCAACACATCCAGCAAAAAGACTTCGAGCCCCCGGTACCTGCAGCACCAGGTCATCTTAGTTCACCTCAGGAGAGAAATAATCATTCTAGGCGAGGAAAGTCTAGTGCACAAGAGTCAAAGAAGGCTTTTATTGAGGAAATGATTTTAGAGTATGTCAACAGGCTGGTTATGTCAGCTGGCTGGTTGTGTCAGCAGGCTGGTTATGTCAGCTAGATGCTTATGTCAACTGACTGGTTATGTCAACTGGATGGTTGAGTCAGCTGGATGGTTATGTCAACTGGCTAGTTATGTCAGATGGATGGTTATGTCAGCTGGCTAGTTATGTCAGCAGGCTGGTTATATCAGCAGGCTGGTTATGTCAGCTGAATGGTCATGTCAGCTGGTTGGTTATGTAAGATGGCTAGTTATGTCAAATAGATGGTTATGTCAACTGGATGGCCATGTCAGCTGGTTGGCTATGTCAGCTGGATGGTTATGTCTGCTGGCTGGTTATGTCAACTAGATGGTAACGTCAGCTGGACGATTATGTCAGCTGCATGGTCATGTCAGCTGGCTGGTTATGTCTGCTGGCTGGTTATATCAGTTGGCTGGTTATCTCTGGTAGCTGGTCATGTCTGCTGGTTGGTTATGTCTGATGGCTGGTTATGTCTGATGGCTGGTTATGTCTGATGGCTGGTTATGTCTGACAGCTGGTTATGTTAGTTGGCTGGTTATGTCTGCTGGCTGGTTACATCATTTAGCTGGTTATGTCTGATTGTTGGTTACGTCTTCTGGCAGGTTAGGTCAGCTGGCTGATTATGTCTGATGGCTGGTTATGTATGCTGCGAGGTTAGGTCTACTGGCTGGTCATGTCTGCTGCTTGGTTATGTCTGCTGGCTGGCTATGTCGGCTGGCTGGTTATGTCAGCTGGCTGGTTATGTCTGATGGCTGGTTATGTCTGATGGCTGGTTATGTCTGCTGGCTGGTTATGTCTGATGGCTGGTTATGTCTGATGGCTGGTCATGTCTGATGGCTGGTTATGTCTGATGACTGGCTATGTCTGCTGGCTGCTTATGTCTGATGGCCGGTTATGTCTGATAGCTGGTTATGTCTGCTGGTTATGTCTGCTGGTTATGTCTGCTGGCTGGTTATGTCTGCTGGTTATGTCTGCTGGTTATGTCTGCTGGTTATGTCTGCTGGCTGGTTATGTCAGCTGGCTGATTATGACTGATGACTGGTTATGTCAGCTGGCTGATTATGACTGATGACTGGTTATGTCTACTAGCTGGTTATGTCAGCTGGCTGATTTTGTCTGATGGCTGGTTATGTCTACTAGCTGGTTATGTCAGCTAGCTGATTTTGTCTGATGGCTGGTTATGTCAGCTGGCTGATTTTGTCTGATGGCTGGTTATGTCAGCTGGCTGATTTTGTCTGATGGCTGGTTATGTCAGCTGGCTGATTATGACTGATGACTGGTTATGTCAGCTGGCTGATTTTGTCTGATGGCTGGTTATGTCAGCTGGCTGATTTTGTCTGATGGCTGGTTATGTCTGCTGGCTGGTTATGTCTGGCTGGTTATGTCTGCTGGTTGGTTATGTCTGATGGCTGGTTATGTCTGCTGGCTGCTTATATGTCTGATGTATGGTTATGTCTGCTGGCTGGTTATGTCTGGCTGGTTATGTCAGCTGGCTGGTTATGTCTGATGGCTGGTTATGTCTGCTGGCTGCTTATGTCTGATGTCTGGTTATGTCTGCTGGCTGGTTATGTCCGCTGGCTGGTTATGTCGGCTGCCTGGTTATGTCAGCTGGCTGGTTATGTCTGATGGCTGGTTATGTCTGCTGGCTGCTTATGTCTGATGTCTGGTTATGTCTGCTGGCTGGTTATGTCGGCTGGCTGGTTATGTCGGCTGCCTGGTTATGTCAGCTGGCTGGTTATGTCTGATGGCTGGTTATGTCAGCTGGTTGGTTATGTCTGATGGCTGGTTATGTCTGCTGGTTGGTTATGTCTGATGCCTGGTTATGTCTGCTGGTTGGTTATGTCTGATGGCTGGTTATGTCAGCTGGCTGGTTATGTCTGATGGCTGGTTATGTCTGCTGGCTGGTTATGTCTGCTGGCTGGTTATGTCGGCTGCCTGGTTATGTCAGCTGGCTGGTTATGTCTGATGGCTGGTTATGTCAGCTGGCTGCTTATGTCTGATGTCTGGTTATGTCTCATGGCTGTTTATGTCTGATGGCTGGTTATGTCTCATGGCTGTTTATGTCTGATGGCTGGTTATGTCTGATGGCTGTTTATGTCTGATGGCTGGTTACGTCTGATGGCAGGTTATGTCTGCTGGCTGGTTGTGTCTGACGGCTGGTTATGTCTGCTGCCTGGTTATGTCTGATGGCTGGTTATGTCGGCTGGCTGGTTACGTCAGCTGGCTGGTTATGTCTGCTGGCTGCTTATGTCTGATGGCTGGTTACGTCTGATGGCTGTTTATGTCTGATGGCTGGTTACGTCCGATGGCAGGTTATGTCTGCTGGCTGGTTATGTCTGATGGCTGGTTATGTCTGCTGGCTGGTTATGTCTGATGGCTGGTTATGTCTGATAGCTAGTTATGTCTGCTGGCTGCTTATGTCTGATGGCTGGTTATGTCTGCTGGCTGGTTATGTCGGCTGGCTGATTATGTCTGCTGGTTGGTTATGTCTGATGGCTGGGTATGTCTGCTGGCTGGTTATGTCTGATGGCTGGTTATGTCTGCCGGCTGGTTATGTCTGATGGCTAGTTATGTCTGCTGGCTGGTTATGTCTGATGGCTGGTTATGTCTGCTGGCTGATTATGTCTGATGGCTGGTTATGTCTGCTGGCTGGTTATGTCAGCTGGCTGATTATGTCTGCTGGCTGGTTATGTCTAATGGCTGGTTATGTCTGCTGGCTGGTTATGTCAGCTGGCTGATTATGTCTGCTGGTTGGTTATGTCTGATGGCTGGTTATGTCTGCTGGCTGGTTATGTCAGCTGGCTGATTATGTCTGCTGGCTGGTTATGTCTGATGGCTGGTTATGTCAGCTGGCTGGTTATGTCTGCTGGCTGGTTATGTCAGCTGGCTGATTATGTCTGCTGGCTGGTTATGTCTGATGGCTGGTTATGTCAGCTGGCTGGTTATGTCTGCTGGCTGGTTATGTCAGATGGCTGATTATGTCTGCTGGCTGGTTATGTCTGATGGCTGGTTTTGTCAGCTGGCTGGTTATGTCTGCTGGCTGCTTATGTCTGATGGCTGGTTATGTCTGCTGGCTGGTTATGTCTGCTGGCTGGTTATGTCTGCTGGCTGCTTATGTCTGATGGCTGGTTATGTCTGCTGGCTGCTTATGTCTGATGGCTGGTTATGTCTGCTGGCTGGTTATGTCAGCTGGCTGATTATGTCTGCTGGCTGGTTATGTCTGATGGCTGGTTATGTCTGCTGGCTGGTTATGTCAGCTGGCTGATTATGTCTGCTGGCTGGTTATGTCTGATGGCTGGTTATGTCAGCTGGCTGGTTATGTCAGCTGGCTGGTTATGTCTGCTGGCTGCTTATGTCTGATGGCTGGTTATGTCTGCTGGCTGGTTATGTCTGCTGGCTGGTTATGTCAGCTGGCTGATTATGTTTGCTAGCTGGTTATGTCTGCTGGCTGGTTATGTCTGCTGGCTGATTATGTCTGATGGCTGGTTATGTCAGCTGGCTGGTTATGTCTGCTGGCTGCTTATGTCTGCTGGCTGCTTATGTCTGATGGCTGGTTATGTCTGCTGGCTGGTTATGTCTGATGGCTGGTTATGTCTGCTGGCTGCTTATGTCTGCTGACTGCTTATGTCTGCTGACTGCTTATGTCTGATGGCTGGTTATGTCTGCTGGCTGGTTATGTCAGCTGGCTGGTTATGTCTGCTGGCTGCTTATGTCTGCTGACTGCTTATGTCTGCTGACTGCTTATGTCTGATGGCTGGTTATGTCTGATGGCTGGTTATGTCTGCTGGCTGGTTATGTCAGCTAGATGGTTATGTCAGCTAGATGGTTATGTCAGCTAGATGGTTATGTCAGCTAGATGGTTATGTCAGCTAGATGGTTATGTCAGCTAGATGGTTATGTCAGCTAGATGGTTATATCAGCTAGATGGTTATGTCAGCTAGATGGTTATATCAGCTAGATGGTTATGTCAGCTAGATGGTTATATCAGCTAGATGGTTATGTCAGCTAGATGGTTATGTCAGCTAGATGGTTATGTCAGCTAGATGGTTATGTCAGCTAGATGGTTATGTCAGCTAGATGGTTATGTCAGCTAGATGGTTATGTCAGCTAGATGGTTATGTCAGCTAGATGGTTATGTCAGCTAGATGGTTATGTCAGCTAGATGGTTATGTCAGCTAGATGGTTATGTCAGCTAGATGGTTATATCAGCTAGATGGTTATGTCAGCTAGATGGTTATATCAGCTAGATGGTTATGTCAGCTAGATGGTTATATCAGCTAGATGGTTATGTCAGCTAGATGGTTATGTCAGCTAGATGGTTATGTCAGCTAGATGGTTATGTCAGCTAGATGGTTATGTCAGCTAGATGGTTATGTCAGCTAGATGGTTATGTCAGCTAGATGGTTATGTCAGCTAGATGGTTATGTCAGCTAGATGGTTATGTCAGCTAGATGGTTATGTCAGCTAGATGGTTATGTCAGCTAGATGGTTATAACAGGTAGTTCTATAGCAGCCTGCTGGTTGGTCAGATTAGTAATAGGAATCTGGCTAGTTGGCTACAACAGTACCATGGATCCGGCTAGTTGGTCACAACAGTACCATGGATCCGGCTAGTTGGCCACAACAGTACCATGGATCCGGCTAGTTGGTCACAACAGTGCCATGGATCCGGCTAGTTGGTCACAACAGTACCATGGATCCGGCTAGTTGGTCACAACAGTACCATGGATCCGGCTAGTTGGTCACAAGAGTACCATGGATCCGGCTAGTTGGTCACAACAGTACCATGGATCCGGCTAGTTGGTCACAACAGTACCATGGATCCGGCTAGTTGGTCACAACAGTGCCATGGATCCGGCTAGTTGGTCACAACAGTACCGTGGATCCGGCTAGTTGGTCACAACAGTACCATGGTTCCGGCTAGTTGGTCACAACAGTACCATGGATCTTCCTAGTTGGTCACAACAGTAGTATGGATCTAGCTAGTTGGTCACAACAATAGTATGGATCTAGCTAGTTGGTCACAACAATAGTATGGATCTGGCTAGTAGGCCACAAAAGCAGTATGGATCTGGCTAGTTGGTCACAACAGTACCATGGATCTTCCTAGTTGGTCACAACAATAGTATGGATCTAGCTAGTTGGTCACAACAATAGTATGGATCTAGCTAGTTGGTCACAACAATATTATGGATCTGGCTAGTTGGTCACAACAGCACCATGGATCTCCCTAGTTGGTCACAACAATAGTATGGATCTAGCTAGTTGGCCACAACAATAGTATGGATCTAGCTAGTTGGTCACAACAATATTATGGATCTGGCTAGTTGGTCACAACAGCACCATGGATCTCCCTAGTTGGTCACAACAATAGTATGGATCTAGCTAGTTGGCCACAACAACAGTATGGATCTGGCTAGTTGGTCACAACAACAGTTTGGATCTGGCTAGTTTGTCACAACAGTTGTATGGTTCTGGCTAGTTGGTCACAACAGTAGTATGCAGCTGAAATATGGTGACCACACCAATAGAAACTTCAATAAAGAAAACTGAAAATGTGCAGCATAGAGAAATAGCAGAACTAAGAAATGTAAATAAAGATTGAAAGCAGTAAATTCGCTGTCTGTCTGGAAGAGGGAAACAGAGAAGACGTGATAATCGCAGAGTTTATAAAAGTTAGAAGATATATCCGGTAAAAATTTCCTGGAACTATTAAACCTTTAAATTGTGAAGAAGAAGAAGAAGAAGAAGAAGAAGAAGAAGAAGAAGAAGAAGAAGAAGAAGAAGAAGAAGAAGAAGAAGAAGAAGAAGAAGAAGAAGAAGAAGAAGAAGAAGAAAACGGCTATTTCAATATACTTGACAAGTCTTGCAAAAAAATAATAGCGAGTATAATACTTAATTGTGTAGAGACCTTCTCAGTCCTTCTCAGCACACTGACACTCCTCAGCACACTGACACTCCTCAGCACACTGACACTCCTCAGCACACTGACACTCCTCAGCACACTGACTCTTCTCAGCACACTGACACTCCTCAGCACACTGACTCTTCTCAGCACACTGACACTCCTCAGCACACTGACACTCCTCAGCACACTGACTCTTCTCAGCACACTGACACTCCTCAGCACACTGACTCTTCTCAGCACACTGACACTCCTCAGCACACTGACTCTTCTCAGCACACTGACACTCCTCAGCACACTGACTCTTCTCAGCACACTGACACTCCTCAGCACACTGACACTCCTCAGCACACTGACACTCCTCAGCACACTGACACTCCTCAGCACACTGACACTCCTCAGCACACTATCACTCCTCAGCACACTGACACTCCTCAGCACACTGACACTCCTCAGCACACTGACACTCCTCAGCACACTGACACTCCTCAGCACACTGACACTCCTCAGCACACTGACACTCCTCAGCACACTGACACTCCTCAGCACACTGACACTCCTCAGCACACTGATACTCCTCAGCACACTGACACTACTCAGCACACTATCACTCCTCAGCACACTGACACTCCTCAGCACACTGACACTCCTCAGCACACTGACACTCCTCAGCACACTGACACTCCTCAGCACACTAACACTTCTCAGCACACTGACACTCCTCAGCACGCTAACACTCCTCAGCACACTGACACTTCTCAGCACACTGACACTCCTCAGCACACTGACACTCCTCAGCACATTTGCACTCCTCAGTACCCTGACACTCCTCAGCACACTGACACTTCTCAGCACACTGACACTCCTCAGCACACTGACACTTCTCAGCACACTGACACTTCTCAGCACACTGACACTCCTCAGCACACCGACACTCCTCAGCTCACTGACTCTCCTCAGCACACTGACACTCCTCAGCACACTAACACTCCTCAGCACACTAACACTTCTCAGCACACTAACACTTCTCGTCACACTATCACTCCTCAGCACACTATCACTCCTCAGCACACTAACACTCCTCAGCACACTATCACTCCTCAGCACACTAACACTCCTCAGCACACTAACACTCCTCAGCACACTATCACTCCTCAGCACACTAACACTCCTCAGCACACTAACACTCCTCAGCACACTAACACTCCTCAGCACACTATCACTCCTCAGCACACTATCACTCCTCAGCACACTGACACTCCTCAGCACACTATCACTCCTTAGAACACTATCACTCCTCAGCACACTATCACTCCTCAGCACACTGACACTTCTCAGCACACTATCATTCCTCAGCACACTAACACTCCTCAGCACGCTAACCCTCCTCAGCACACCATCACTCCTCAGCACACTATCACTCCTCAGTACACTATCACTCCTCAGCACACTATCACTCCTCAGCACACTGACACTTCTCAGCACACTATCATTCCTCAGCACACTAACACTCCTCAGCACGCTAACCCTCCTCAGCACACTGACACTCCTCAGCACACTGACACTCCTCAGCACACCATCACTCCTTAGCACACTATCACTCCTCAGCACACTATCACTCCTCAGCACACTATCACTCCTCAGCACACTATCACTCCTCAGCACACTATCACTCCTCAGCACACTATCACTCCTCAGCACACTGACACTCCTCAGCACACTGACACTCCTCAGCACACTAACACTTCTCAGCACACTGACACTCCTCAGCACACTGACACTCATCAGCACACTGACACTCCTCAGCACACTAACACTTCTCAGCACACTAACACTCCTCAGCACACTATCACTCCTCAGCACACTATCACTCCTCAGCACACTATCACTCCTCAGCACACTATCACTCCTCAGCACACTATCACTCCTCAGCACACTATCACTCCTCAGCACACTATCACCCCTCAGCACACTATCACCCCTCAGCACACTATCACTCCTCAGCACACTATCACTCCTCAGCACACTATCACTCCTCAGCACACTATCACTCCTCAGCACACTATCACTCCTCAGCACACTATCACTCCTCAGCACACTATCACTCCTCAGCACACTATCACCCCTCAGCACACTATCACCCCTCAGCACACTATCACTCCTCAGCACACTATCACTCCTCAGCACACTATCACTCCTCATCACACTAACACTCCTCAGCACGCTATCACTCCTCAGCACACTATCACCCCTCAGTACACTATCACCCCTCAGCACGCTATCACTCCTCAGCACACTATCACTCCTCAGCACACTATCACCCCTCAGCACGCTATCACTCCTCAGCACACTATCACCCCTCAGCACGCTATCACTCCTCAGCACACTATCACTCCTCAGCACACTATCACTCTTCAGCACACTATCACTCCTCAGCACACTATCACCCCTCAGCACGCTATCACTCCTCAGCACACTATCACTCCTCAGCACACTATCACCCCTCAGCACGCTATCACTCCTCAGCACACTATCACCCCTCAGCACGCTATCACTCCTCAGCACACTATCACTCTTCAGCACACTATCACTCCTCAGCACACTATCACCCCTCAGCACGCTATCACTCCTCAGCACACTATCACCCCTCAGCACGCTATCACTCCTCAGCACACTATCACTCCTCAGCACACTATCACCCCTCAGCACGCTATCACTCCTCAGCACACTATCACTCCTCAGCACACTATCACCCCTCAGCACGCTATCACTCCTCAGCACGCTATCACTCCTCAGCACACTATCACCCCTCAGCACGCTATCACTCCTCAGCACACTATCACTCTTCAGCACACTATCACTCCTCAGCACACTATCACCCCTCAGCACGCTATCACTCCTCAGCACACTATCACCCCTCAGCACGCTATCACTCCTCAGCACACTATCACTCCTCAGCACACTATCACTCCTCAGTACACTATCACTCCTCAGTACACTATCACTCTTCAGCACACTATCACTCTTCAGCACACTATCACTCCTCAGCACACTATCACTCCTCAGTACACGATCACTCCTCAGTACACTATCACTCCTCAGTACACTATCACTCTTCAGCACACTATCACTCTTCAGCACACTATCACTCCTCAGCACACTATCACTCCTCAGCACACTATCACTCTTCAGCACACTATCGCCCCTCAGCACACTATCACTCCTCAGTACACTATCACTCTTCAGCACACTATCACTCCTCAGCACACTATCGCCCCTCAGCACACTATCACTCCTCAGCACACTATCACTCCTCAGTACACTATCACCCCTCAGTACACTATCACCCCTCAGTACACTATCACCCCTCAGCACACTATCACTCCTCAGCACACTATCACTCCTCCGCACACTATCACCCCTCAGCACGCTATCACTCCTCAGCACACTATCACTCCTCAGCACACTATCGCCCCTCAGCACACTATCACCCCTCAGTACACTATCACTCCTCAGTACACTATCACCCCTCAGTACACTATCACCCCTCAGTACACTATCACCCCTCAGCACACTATCACTCCTCAGCACACTATCACTCCTCAGCACACTATCACTCCTCAGCACACTGACACTCCTCAGCACACTGACACTCCTCAGCACACTAACACTCCTCAGCACACCGACACCCATCAACACTAAGACTCGTCACACACACATACTTGCCGGGTCCAGAGAGTGATGTGTGAGCGTCGATGATGAAGGGAGAGTATGGGAGAGCTGCCACCGAGAATGTGTACCCTCGTAAGTTGTTCATCCTGTCGCTGAGGAAGAAGTTCGACTCCTGCCTGCCCCTGCCACGCCCCACCAGGACATACAAACACAAGAGACATCAGGAAGATAACATCAGGAAGATAACATCAGGAAAATAAGATTAGGAAGATAACTTCAGGAAGATAGCATCAGGAAAATAGCATCAGGAAAATAGCATCAGGAAAATAGCATCAGGAAAATAGCATCAGGAAAATAACATCAGGAAAATAGCATCAGGAAAATAACATCAGGAAAATAACATCAGGAAGATAACATCATGAAGATAACATCATGAAGATAACATCATGAAGATAACATCATGAAGATAACATCATGAAGATAACATCATGAAGATAACATCAGGAAGATAACATCAGGAAGATTACATTATGAAGATAACATCTGGAAGATAACATCAGGAAGATAACATCGGGAAGATAACATCAGGAAGATAACATCAGGAAGATAACATCAGGAAGATAACATCAGGAAGATAACATCAGGAAGATAACATCAGGAAGATAACATCAGGAAGATAACATCAGGAAGATAACATCATGAAGATAACATCAGGAAGATAACATCAGGAAGATAACATCATGAAGATAACATCATGAAGATAACATCAGGAAGATAACATCAGGAAGATAACATCATGAAGATAACATCAGGAAGATAACATCAGGAAGATTACATTATGAAGATAACATCTGGAAGATAACATCAGGAAGATAACATCGGGAAGATAACATCAGGAAGATAACATCAGGAAGATAGCATCAGGAAGATAACATCAGGAAGATAACATCAGGAAGATAACATCAGGAAGATAACATCAGGAAGATAACATCAGGAAGATAACATCATGAAGATAACATCAGGAAGATAACATCAGGAAGATAACATCATGAAGATAACATCATGAAGATAACATCAGGAAGATAACATCATGAAGATAACATCATGAAGATAACATCAGGAAGATAACATCAGGAAGATAACATCAGGAAGATAACATCAGGAAGATAACATCAGGAAGATAACATCAGGAAGATAACATCAGGAAGATAACATCAGGAAGATAACATCAGGAAGATTACATTATGAAGATAACATCTGGAAGATAACATCAGGAAGATAACATCGGGAAGATAACATCAGGAAGATAACATCAGGAAGATAGCATCAGGAAGATAACATCAGGAAGATAACATCAGGAAGATAACATCAGGAAGATAACATCAGGAAGATAACATCAGGAAGATAACATCATGAAGATAACATCAGGAAGATAACATCAGGAAGATAACATCATGAAGATAACATCATGAAGATAACATCAGGAAGATAACATCATGAAGATAACATCATGAAGATAACATCAGGAAGATAACATCAGGAAGATAACATCAGGAAGATAACATCAGGAAGATAACATCAGGAAGATAACATCAGGAAGATAACATCAGGAAGATAACATCAGGAAGATAACATCATGAAGATAACATCATGAAGATAACATCATGAAGATAACATCATGAAGATAACATCATGAAGATAACATCAGGAAGATAACATCATGAAGATAACATCATGAAGATAACATCAGGAAGATAACATCATGAAGATAACATCAGGAAGATAACATCATGAAGATAACATCAGGAAGATAACATCAGGAAGATAACATCATGAAGATAACATCAGGAAGATAACATCAGGAAGATAACATCAGGAAGATAACATCAGGAAGATAACATCATGAAGATAACATCAGGAAGATAACATCAGGAAGATAACATCAGGAAGATAACATCATGAAGATAACATCGTGAAGATAACATCGTGAAGATAACATCGTGAAGATAACATCGTGAAGATAACATCATGAAGATAACATCAGGAAGATAACATCAGGAAGATAACATCAGGAAGATAACATCAGGAAGATAACATCAGGAAGATAACATCAGGAAGATAACATCATGAAGATAACATCATGAAGATAACATCATGAAGATAACATCATGAAGATAACATCATGAAGATAACATCAGGAAGATAACATCAGGAAGATAACATCAGGAAGATAACATCAGGAAGATAACATCATGAAGATAACATCATGAAGATAACATCATGAAGATAACATCATGAAGATAACATCATGAAGATAACATCATGAAGATAACATCATGAAGATAACATCATGAAGATAACATCAGGAAGATAACATCATGAAGATAACATCATGAAGATAACATCAGGATGATAACATCGTGAAGATAACATCGTGAAGATAACATCGTGAAGATAACATCATGAAGATAACATCAGGAAGATAACATCAGGAAGATAACATCGTGAAGATAACATCGTGAAGATAACATCAGGAAGATAACATCATGAAGATAACATCAGGAAGATAACATCAGGAAGATAACATCAGGAAGATAACATTAGGAAGATAACATCAGGAAGATAACATCAGGAAGATAACATCAGGAAGATAACATCATGAAGATAACATCAGGAAGATAACATCAGGAAGATAACATCGTGAAGATAACATCATGAAGATAACATCAGGAAGATAACATCAGGAAGATAACATCATGAAGATAACATCAGGAAGATAACATCAGGAAGATAACATCAGGAAGATAACATTAGGAAGATAACATCAGGAAGATAACATCAGGAAGATAACATCAGGAAGATAACATCAGGAAAATAACATCAGGAAGATAACATCAGGAAGATAACATCAGGAAGATAACATCAGGAAGATAACATCAGAAAGATAACATCAGGAAGATAACATCAGGAAGATAACATCAGGAAGATAACATCAGGAAGATAACATCATGAAGATAACATCATGAAGATAACATCAGAAAGATAACATCAGGAAGATAACATCAGGAAGATAACATCAGGAAGATAACATCAGGAAGATAACATCAGGAAGATAACATCAGGAAGATAACATCAGGAAGATAACATCAGGAAGATAACATCATGAAGATAACATCATGAAGATAACATCATGAAGATAACATCAGGAAGATAACATCAGGAAGATAACATCAGGAAGATAACATCATGAAGATAACATCATGAAGATAACATCATGAAGATAACATCAGGAAGATAACATCATGAAGATAACATCATGAAGATAACATCAGAAAGATAACATCAGGAAGATAACATCAGGAAGATAACATCAGGAAGATAACATCAGGAAGATAACATCAGGAAGATAACATCAGGAAGATAACATCAGGAAGATAACATCAGGAAGATAACATCAGGAAGATAACATCAGGAAGATAACCAGGACTGAAGTTACATGACATTTCCTGATTAGAACTACAGATTAACTATGAATTAAACAGATGGGGGATGAACAATTCCTACATTCTTTGAACGTTCGTTTCTATTTTTTTTTTTTTTTGTCTCTTCTCTTTTTTGACATTTACAAGGTTTAACTGGTTGGTATTGTCCCAGCAGTGGAAAGTGGCGACGAAACTGTTGGTGCTGTGTTCACATCTTGCTAGCGCTGCTATATGTTTTCTTCCCCACGACTTAGTGTTTTATGCACTCTGCTGATTATTAATAATCCCATCAATTTCCGAGACTGGTTGGTTTCCATGGGTTTATCCGGGGGTTTAACCCAGCGGCGTTACTCGTCTGATTGATTTTTTTCTTTCATAAGAAGTCAATTACTCAGCATTGTTCTTTGTTTACATTTGCTCTTCCAATAGTTAAGTTATTTGCATATAAATTTGTTCAGAAGGAAACAAGGATATGTAATAGGAACATAAGAACTTAAGAAAGAAGGAACACTGGCCCATGCGAGGCAGGTAATGATACACTTAAAATGTACATATAAAATGCATAAAAATAATTGATATCGGAAGCAAATTAAGGATGTGGGGGGCAGTAACAGTCTGGTTGATCAGGCCGTGATCCACAGCGAGGCTTGGTCATGGACCGGCCCGCGGAGGCGTTGGCCCCAGGAACACCCTCCAGGTATACTCCAGGTATACTCCAGGTATACTCCAGGTATACTCCAGATAGGTAGGTTGGTTACTCTGCCTTCCCTGGCGGTGTCTCGGCTTCAAATATTTACTCGTAATATACCTCTAATAAAAGTATTTATTTACATTCACTTTTAATGCAAAGATGCACAACACAGTTGCAATAAATGCTAGGAATACATAACGAATAAGATGGTTAAGTTTAATCGTAATTATGTGAGTGTAGCTCTTTCAATGAGCGAGGTTCGACCCCTAGGCCAAGCGTGTGTTGATCCTGCACTCTCTCACTCTACTCTGTGACTGATCGCCTCATTTCTACCTCTCCGCTGCTTCTCCTAGAAGACACTGTCAGCAAGTAATCGTTTTCATTCCCACTTCATCCACTATTTAGTAACTTCTGTATTCGACTGAAAACCCTAGCAGACCAGGTGATTTTTTTTTTCGGCAAAAAACTCAACTATTGCCCATGTCGTGCGGTGTCACGTAGCTCGGTTGGTAGCACACTCAGCTCGCGCATTAAAGCCGGTGGTTCGATCCTCGGTACGGGTGGAAACATTAGGACGTGTTCCCCCAAGACACCTGTTGTTCTTGTTCACCTAACACTAAAACTGTCAGTATTACGTACAGTTAATTTAATAATATCACTCCGCTCTGGTAGTTACAACAGACTGGACGACATATTGCAGATGAAGTCTGCAAACTCCACTGTCTAGGGCACCAACAAGCTTCTTTGAAAGTCATCATATCCTTCCCACCGAGACTTGAGTGGCAGAGTGCACGAACACCACACGCCAAGCCTCAGGTAGAGTGCACGAGCACCACACGCCAAGCATCAGGTAGAGTGCACGAGCACCACACGCCAAGCCTCAGGTAGAATGCACGAGCACCACACGCCAAGCCTCAGGTAGGGTGCACGAGCACCACACGCCAAGCCTCAGGTAGAGTGCACGAGCACCACACGCCAAGCCTCAGGTAGAGTGCACGAGCACCACACGCCAAGCCTCAGGTAGAGTGCACGAGCACCACACGCCAAGCCTCAGGTAGAATGCACGAGCACCACACGCCAAGCCTCAGGTAGAATGCACGAGCACCACACGCCAAGCCTCAGGTAGGGTGCACGAGCACCACACGCCAAGCCTCAGGTAGAGTGCACGAGCACCACACGCCAAGCCTCAGGTAGAGTGCACGAGCACCACACGCCAAGCCTCAGGTAGAGTGCACGAGCACCACACGCCAAGCCTCAGGTAGAGTGCACGAGCACCACACGCCAAGCCTCAGGTAGAATGCACGAGCACCACACGCCAAGCCTCAGGTAGAGTGCACGAGCACCACACGCCAAGCCTCAGGTAGAGTGCACGAGCACCACACGCCAAGCCTCAGGTAGGGTGCACGAACAGCTTTCAACCCCGATAATTCCTTGAAAAATTTAAATTGTATTACGATAATTTTTTGATAATTGATAATATTCCGGTGAGAAGCAACCTTAATGACCGTCAATAAACCAACAGCAATATACACTATCAAAAATAAAGTTAAATTATTTCAACGCATTAAACTCGTTATTTAAAAGGGAGGTTTTGACACATAGTTGAGGACGTAATTTTTTGTTTGTAATTTAAGCTATTTCTCTCATCTTCATTCTTCTTTCCATCCCAATGTCTAATTTCGATATTTTTTTAATCAGAATGGGTGATTTATTTTCAGAAAGCCCACCATACATCTTCCTTGCTCTTCACGACAAATAAATAAATAAAAGAAATCCCTTAAGGTCTTAGTTGTTACAAAATTGGATGACAGGGGAAGCAAGAAAATCCCATTCACGCCTATTGTATGCTGACCTGAAGCCAGTAGAGGGTACCCAGGTATCCAGGAGCTCCAAGGATTGTCTGGAGTCTCCGGAGAAGAGTCTGCTTGTGTACACAGACCACTCACCGTCTCTCTTCCTGGCGGCGCCCACCACCTGCACCCCGAACCTGCAACACACACAACACAATGCCCAAAAAAGCAGGTAATGTGTTCGACTGGTTTGAGAATGCCTAACAAGGTGAAAACAGATGATGTGAAGGATGAATCGTCAAGGAGAAAGTCGGTAAAGAATAAAATATGTATATTCTGGTTCAGTTCCTGGACTTATAATACTCCTAATAAATATGAATGATCTACCGGAAAGAGTTTGTCCTCCGTCTCTGAGTTCACAGATTATGCAGAGTTGACTCACGAAATCGTAATGACACGATTGCAAACAAACCATACCCCGGCCGGGATTGAACCCGCGGTCAGAGAGTCTCAAAACTCCAGCCCGTCGCGTTAGCCACTAGACCAGCTAGCCACAATAAGATTCGTCCAACTAGGTATATTTCTACACCATAGGAAGGTTAGCACAGGCACCACTGTGACCACAAATGCAAGTTTTTACAGACGAATCTCCAGCTAGTGTGGCCGTGACGAACTCTAGTTCAAGTCCCTTCACTGCCGTCAACATGACTCACGAAATCGTAATGACACGATTGCAAACAAACCATACCCCGGCCGGGATTGAACCCGCGGTCAGAGAGTCTCAAAACTCCAGCCCATCGCGTTAGCCACTAGACCAGCTAGCCACAATAAGATTCGTCCAACTAGGTATATTTCTAACCTTCCTATGGTGTAGAAATATACCTAGTTGGACGAATCTTATTGTGGCTAGCTGGTCTAGTGGCTAACGCGACGGGCTGGAGTTTTGAGACTCTCTGACCGCGGGCTCAATCCCGGCCGGGGTATGGTTTGGTATGCAGAGTTAATGAGGAAGATACGAGATGATTGCAAGACACTACACTGGGTCGTGACTTACTTCAAGAATGGTCAATCAGATAACAAAGTCATATTCTAGCATGTACAGTGTCTCGATGATAAAGCCGGATACAATTTATTATCTGGTAGGGAAACAACTACAGGAGGTAGACAGAGAACGCCTGGAGATAAACATCATATAGAATCTCCTGAGGTACACATAAACCTCAAAACATCAGAAGCAAACATAATGTTGACTTAAAGTAAGTTCTGCCTTCAGATACTTCAAGAAATATTTAAAATAAGACATTTTTTATTATTAAATACACAGGAAAAAGGAGAGCCTTCAATGATAATAGGGCGCCTGTGGAATGTGATTCATACAGACTTGTGCCCAGGAAGGACAGGAATATATTGTCTAAACATAGACATTATAAACACATCGAGCAGCTCTCAGCTACTGTATATAAGTGACTATCTTTCGACAGTTGCACAAAATACCCGGAACTCACTACGTGAAGATGGCTCCTCTTCGATGCTAGACACAACACCTGCGAGACCAATATTCTGGCAGATAGCCGTCGCCGCCAAGTTACGTATGTAAAGAACCTTAAAAAAAATTGCCGTTTTTTTCCACTAGACAGGTTTTGAAAAATATAAATAAGAGATATGAGAGGAAAATACTTTTACAAGCTTCCGGTGTCGGTAGGAGTACATGCACAAATCTAAAGAAACGACGACAAGAACTTAAAAAAAAAACCAACGGATTTACAAAGCAAAAAAGTCATAAAAAATCATTGAACATAAATATCTTGCTGAACAGCCTTGAACAGGCATCCGAATATAAGCCATGAAAACGAAAGGCCGGGGAAAAAAAATAGAAAATATAGCCAATATTCTTCCTCTGTCGTCCCCTCCATGACTGCAGAAGCGTCGGAGACGTAGTTGTACGCTCCCCTCCCAGGCTCTTGCACTAATGTGTATAGATACTAGTTCATGCAAAATAATAGAAGGTTTTAAGATACCATGTCGAATCTTTCTGGATTGTAAAAGATAATTTAGTTCCATATTATGCCATAGATCATATTTGTAGACAGCCTGTACTGTCTGCACAGACAGCCCATGCTGTCTGCCAGCTTAGTTCATATTTCGCTCTATGCTGGTGCTGCCACCTAGGCCTTGCCACTTCAGTATGCCCAGACTTGCCTCACTCTCACTCACAGCGGCCTAGCAACAACACACAAGGCCTCCCAGCTCTCTCTCGTGGGCATGGCCCTCCCGGGCCATGGGCACAAACACACAAGCCTGTGTAACCCACAACGACTTAACAATAAACAAAGAAGCCTCCGAAGAAGACGTATCATTTATCCACCGCATACAGCACCTACCAAAACAAGCCGTTATAAATGGTGACAGCGGTGCTTGCAGCAGTTGTGTTTGCCTGGAGAGAGGGAGGAAGAGGTATGAAGTCATCTTCACTTCATCACCCTACACAAGAAGCATCCGTCTCTCAACGAGTTATCCTGATGTCGTGTCTGCACGTTTGAGCATCCAGACACAGGTACAAGCAGGATCCAGCCGAAATTTGTCGAAAGTCTTCGAGAATTGTGAGTGGCGTCACAGTGACCCCACGCTACAGCGTCCCACAGCGTCCCACGCTACAGTGTCCCACGCTGTTTCTCAAGTCACGTGTTCAGCGTCACTTGTATGTTGCTGTTGTTGTTCAGCTCAGCACAGCTGTTTCAGCAAGCCAGAGGTGAGTTTTGTGGTGATTTCTGCGTCCAGTGTGAGCTTCTCCACGTGTTTGTGGGTGGAGGAGGAAGAGGAGGAGGAATGGTTAGATGCTCGCCCTGCCATACACTCACCCACGCTCCTCGCCACCACACTACCATACACTCACCACTGCCCACTCCCTCTGCTGTGTTTTCTGCTGTTTTTCGTGTGATTCATTGCCAGAGCTGTGTATCCGAGTGCCCAAGGCCACTCGAAGCTGCGTGGATCAGCATGCCACGTAGATCACACCACGTGGATCGACACCACGTTGGGTGTGGCCGATGTCACGTAGACCTACAAAGCCACGTGAGTTACCAGATGTCCCAGGCCACATGCTGTGGTCTGCTGCCCGCATCACATTGACGTCACCTCACGATGTCTCCCTGACGTCACCTCGAGATGTCTGCTGACGTCACCTCGCGACATCACGCCTGACATCACATGATGTCACATCGAGTGTTCTAGTAATTATTTCAGTATTGTCGAGAAGATTGAGAGAAGATATATGTCGTGTGTTAATTAATTCCTCTCAGTCAGTGTTCTCACATTTTAGTATGTCTTAGTCAGTTTTATGCGCAGAAAAGCATCATTTGCTAGTTAAGCCATGTTGTACCGTATGTACAGCGGTGTGTTTGTAAGTTTTCCGTGTGTCCAGTGAGGTCTGTGGTCAGACCCTTGAGTTGCACCACTGTGCTAAGTCACCCGCATGACCAGTGTTTGACAGCTGATTTCTCAGCCCTGAGCGTATGAGCCCCCTTGTACAGAAAGCTTTTATGCTCGTCGCTCGTGTTGTTCTGCAGAATCGTACCTGCTACGATTCCCATCGAGATTTGTTTCACTTCACCTCCAGACCGTCAGAGTGCAGTTATATGTAGAGAAACAAGTCTGGGGACGCTTAGGCTAACCTCTGCTATAACTCCAACTGTCGAGAGATGATACTCGTCAAGCCGCAGCCAGCCCTGTCGGCAGGCGCTGTGTCAGCCTCGTGTCACAAGCTTCAGTGAGCAGCCTGCACAAAGAAGATGTCACTTTGACTGCTAGCTCTCTCACTGCAGTCTGGTGTATGATGTTACGACTCCCAGATGTTTCGCCCAGTTGTCTCTGCCATGACTCGCTCCACAACTCGCTCCACGCTCGCCGGCAGTGACAGCCCAGCGACAGTACCAGTCGAGAAGTGTCCTCCTGAGTCGCTTGCCAGAAGTCCTGCCCAGTTGCCGAGTTTTGTCGACGCCTCACTCGAGGGCACCAGCATGTCGTGCCCCAGGTTGAGTGAAAACCTGCAGCGACTCCCACGATGTCTACTTCACCATTCCAGAGGAGACCGTACCCTGTTACGTCACAGCTCAGCCGCAGCGATGTCTCCCGTGTTGCAGTATCTGTCCAGACGCAGGAAGTCATGCAGTGATGCCCATCGACGCTCATTGCCTTTGACCACGATGTTTAGCACACCCCATGTTTTTTCTTCCCTCCCTGTAGGAAGTTTTTTTTCCATGTCCATATGTATATATATGTTTTTATTTTGTGTTCTGTGCCCTGTTCCTATGAGAGAGAGAGACCGAGTTTCTTTTACTACCAGTATTGTCGCGTCGGGACGACGCGCGGTAGGTGGCCGAGCGTATGTAGACAGCCTGTACTGTCTGCACAGACAGCCCAGGCTGTCTGCCAGCTTAGTTCATATTTCGTGCTATGCTGGTGCTGCCACCTAGGCCTTGCCACTTCAGTATGCCCAGACTTGCCTCGCCCTCACTCTCACAGCGGCCTGGCATCAACACACAAGGCCTCCCAGCTCTCTCTCGTGGGCATGGCCCTGCCTGGGCCATGGGCACAAACACACAAGCCTGTGTAACCCAACACTAGTTATCAATAAAGTAAGAAGCCTCCGAAGACGTATATCATTTAACCACCCGCTACCAGAATACCAAACAATCCCGTTATATATTTAATCATTAAATAATACTTAATCATTAAGTCATATTTAATCGTGAGATGAAAACGAAAATAATATTAAATAGTAATGATCACTGGAATCCACTCGAGATCACGGACTTGTTTTTTGGGTTATGAGGTCACACTAGACTATAGGGATGCAGGTCACCTGAGGTCACGATGCAGAAGGATGGAGGAGAGCTCGCGGGTATCGTCGTCGTCGACGCCCTGCCCGGGCATGAGCAGCAAAAAGGTGTACGCGTGTCCTGCCCATGCACCTGCGTCCCCCGTCAGCACCTGCTGCCACGCCTCGCCCCGCGCCACTGCCACCATCAACACGCCTCTACACACAGTAGCGTCGCTGACTGGAGGGGCGACCTGATGGTAACGTGCACCTTATAACCCTATACTCTACGCAGCATTATGCCTACCCACTTATTTCATATACCTCCCGCTAGGGGGGAATTTCTGGCCTAGCTCCTAAAATGCCCACCAGATGCCAGGCACCTAGGTCTACCCTCCCTGCCTGCCTATTTCTAATGAATTCAACTTGGACCAATGTAAATATAGACAAGATGTATGAAAGCACTGGTTTAAGAATACAGCTGTAGATGAGTGGAACAAACTCTCTTTCAGTGTCTTTGAAGGGAAAATTCCTCATTGTCCTACTGAAGTCTAGTATGACTTTGTAAATGGTCCAAGTCGGACCGAAACGTCGTCGTAAGCTCCTCTCTTCTGTGTGCGGGTTATTTATGTATCTTTCCAGTCACGGTATTGTCCCTTTTTTTGTTACTAATGAAGTCTCCCAGCTCAGGCTGACAGATTTCAGCATTGTGTAATTAATGTGTTCACTCCCGTAACATGACAGATCATCTTTCTTACAAGCTGAAGGGCTATGTAATTAAACCGTGGCCTGGTAGGCAACCTCTCGCCTCGCACACAGTCTGCACCTTCACTCAACAGCTGATGCTGAGGTCACTTCGCAGCAGCCCCCGACGGGTGGAAATGTTAGGCATATTTCCTTACACCTGCTTCCCTTGTTCACCTAGCAGTAAGCAGATACTTGGGCATTAGGTGAGTGGTGTGAGTCTCATCCTGGAGAGAGAATTCAAAAACATTCAATGGAAATAAGCCATTCGGATGACATCCTGAATTTATTGGGTTATTCTTAGTTACTAACCCTCCTGGTGACAGGTAACCCATACTAACTTTGTATCGTTATAAAACAGGAGGAGTTTGAGGTTAGGCCATCTACTTGGTTCATTAGTGGTTTTAGTGCCTTACTTTCTCCAGATGTAATAAAAATCACGTTTTTAAGGATGAGTTCTTTGAGTTTTTTGACTTATGATTATTAATCCACCTAGATTGAAATCGTGGATGCGCTACTGGTTATTATTTATTTAATGTACTGCTTTAAAATGAATCAAGTAAGTTTAGATATATATCATGTACATTTTGTACATGATATATATTATCATGTTTATTATGAGCACCGAATCTGTCTTATGAGAGAAGTTATGGCGAAGGTGTCGATAAACTGCGTCAAATATTCGCTACAGAAGTGGAATAATTTAGATACCCCTTTATAAAGTTACATTTTCTGCATAATGCAATAACAGAAAATGTTTACTTGTTCAAGCTATAACTTATAAAAATATAATAATGTCACCCAATGGCGTAGAGGGTTAATAAGTTTATTTTCGGTATGGGTATACATAAGTACAATTATCATTCTCAATATCATAAGTGTAAATTATCTAGGATAACCCAAAAAAAGTCAGACAGAAGGCCTTATTAACACAGAAGGGATTTAATTTCACTAGGTTCCATTGGATCTTGGCACCAGGTTACAACCCACAACAGTCGTATACCAGGTCTCCGTTTACTGCTTGGTAACATGGGAAGCAGATGTTGAAGAAGAAGACATTCATCCGGTCATTAACCCCGAAATATTTATTTCTGATAAGAACATAAGAACATAAAAAGAAGGAACACTGCAGTAGGCCTACAGACCCATGCGAAGCACGTCCATGTTGTCCCCCCCGGATTAGCCCAATGACCCACATAGTCAGGTCACTTCCACTTAAGGAAGGAGCACGGCATCAGACCTAGTAGCACAAGCTAGTCAGGTCCAACTCACACCCACCCACACCCACTCATGACCCTTAAGTAGTCGATAGGCTTCACGCCCAATTAACGAACCAATCGTTCGTCTTACACAGGATATGTACACCGAGAGGTGTATTCTGAATGTTTATCTTTACTCCTCTCCCATCCTCCCATGCTCTCTCTCTCTCTCTCTCTCTCTCTCTCTCTCTCTATATATATATATATATATATATATATATATATATATATATATATATATATATATATATATATATATATATATATATATATATATATATATATATATATATATATATATATATATATATATACATATGGGTAGATTATTCAATAGTTCCTCTTTGTTTTCATTCTTATTATTTATTAACCTCCTGAATACTTTCCTGATATCTGTTCATAGTTCCACATCCTTATTACAGATCCGCAAACACCTTTCTAGATGGATGTCATTTTTGGATGCAGTGTTTATTCTTGCACAGGAGACATGATGTTTTTTAAAACAAAGGTTACCTGGAGGTTACCTGGAGGTTATTCTGGGGATCAATGCCCCCGCGGCCCGGTCCACGACCAGGCCTCCCGATGGATCAGGGCCTGATCAACTAGGCTGTTACTGCTGGCCGCACGCAGTCCGACGTACGAGCCACAGCCCGGCTGATCCGGCACCGACTTTAGGTATCTGTCCAGCTCTCTCTTGAAGGCAGCCAGGGGTTTATTGGCAATTCCCCTAATGCTTGATGGGAGGCTGTTGAACAGTTTTGGGCCCCGGACACTTATGGTGTTTTCTCTTAGTGTACCAATGGCGCCCCTACTTTTTATTGGCGGCATTTTGCATCGCCTGCCCAGTCTTTTACTTTCGTAGGGAGTGATTTCTGTGTGCAGATTTGGGACCATTCCTTCCAAGATTTTCCAGGTGTAGATTATGATATATCTCTCCCTCCTGCGTTCCAACGAGTACAAGTCAAGTGCTTCCAAGCGTTCCCAGTAGTTAAGGTGCTTGACAGAACTTATACTTGCAGTAAAGGATCTCTGTACACTCTCTAGATCTGCGATTTCACCTGCTTTGTATGGAGATGTTAATGTACAGCAGTATTCCAGCCTAGAGAGAACAAGTGATTCTGAATTTTTTTTCCCAAGAGCCTTTTCACATGTCGCACAGATATACTGTACTGCCATCCTGCCTGTATCCTACTTGCAAACTGGGTACGACAAGAACCTGATTTTCAATTTACATTTCTGCTCTGCACTCAAGAATTAAACCACAAACACTACAAAAATGAAACACTGATTTATTGACATCGTTTCCGTTTTACCTTGAGCTGGAAGACGCTGCTGGAGTTGAGGGAGAGGAGGTGGAAGAGGGTGAGGCCGAGGGGGTGCTGAAGGAGGGGCGGAGGCAGGGGCTTGAGGGCGAAATGGTCGTCATGAAGCACCACTAGCGAGCACCTCCACATCACCCTCTGCACCACCTCCACCACCAGCTGGCGAGCCTCCTGCTCAGCTGGCGGCAGCACACCGATACCACCAGACTGTTATGAAAATTGAAAACGAATATTTTGTCGAAAAAAAAGCTGACATTGATTTCAAAACTGAGTGTCATATATTAAAAATTTAATGTAAAAGGCAGGAAAGCCTCTGATAATGCAGTCTATTACGAGGAACATGAATTCACATAAAAAAAATATATGTACATATGACGTCAAAAGATGGAAGTTTAAGGGAAAGAATAATGAACATAATGCTGATGATAATAATGATAATAATCATATGAAAGGATAATTGAGTGGCAAACACTCATATCAGAAGATAAATGCTATAAAATACCAACACGATAGAGAAATAGACATAGATGTAGTGTAATATATTTCTTTATTGACTGTGTGGGCGAAACTCTTCATTTATATCTATTCTTCCGCTCATACCTGGAGTTAAATTCCCATTAACATTAACATCCAGACGAGGATAAAAGAAGATAGGAGGTAACATAAATACATGAGTGGATGTGGGTGGGTGTGAGTTGGACCTGATAGCTTGTGCTACCAGGTCGGTTGCCGTGTTCCTCCCTTAAGTCAAGGTGACCTGACCTGACTAGGTTGGGTGCATTGGCTTAAGCCGGTGGGAGACTTGGACCTGCCTCGCATGGGCCAGTAGGCCTTCTGCGGTGTTCCTTAGTTCTTATGTTCTTAACATGGATTAAGAAGCACCCTTAGGACGGGAAGATAATGGAGTGGCGGTACAAAGGTGAAGTTAACGCCGATGATCCTTTGAGGATCAGTTCTGAGGTGTATAAATGGAAGACAGGAATAAATAAAGGGGATGTAAATAGTGTGCTGAAAATATCTAGCCTAGACAGGACTCGCAGCAATGGTTTTAAGTTAGAAAAATTCAGATTCAGGAAGGATATAGGAAAGTACTGGTTTGGTAATAGAGTTGTGGATGAATGGAACAAACTCCCAAGTACAGTTATAGAGGCCAGAACGTTGTGTAGCTTTAAAAATAGGTTGGATAAATACATGAGTGGATGTGGGTGGGTGTGAGTTAGACCTGATAGCTTGTGCTACCAGGACGGTTGCCGTGTTCCTCCCTTAAGTCAAGGTGACCTGACCTGACTAGGTTGGGTGCATTGGCTTAAGCCGGTAGGAGACTTGGACCTGCCTCGCATGGGCCAGTAGGCCTGCTGCCGTGTTCCTTCGTTCTTATGTTCTTATGTTCTTATGACTGTCGACACACTGCTACGACAAGGCTACGCATAACATGTAGCCGATAGCTGTATTAACTTCACCGAAGAACCTGGTACTATTACGAACAAAAACAAATTAAAAACCTATACGTGTTCTGAAGTCTATCTGAGAAATTGAGTTGTTTAAATTAATGCTTCGTATTTTAAAATAAATAACAGGATGGAACACGTCTAGATTTTGAACTATAGCAAAGTGGAAAAATCTTTCAAAAATTGGTAATACAGACAGCAAGGCCCACCATGCTGTTTCCAGTGTCTCATAATAATAATAATAATAATAATAATAATAATAATAATAATAATAATAATAATAATAATAATAATAATAATAATAATAATAATAATAATAATAATAATGAACGTTTTGAGAGGGTAATATACAGTACTCACTATTAACTGGATGATGGTAGATGTGACAGCCTCACCCACCACCCACACTACCATCAACACCGCAGCTGCAACTTGCCACCACCTACACCTAGTCATGACGCGAGTGCCACATTTAGAGTGCCAACCCAGTCCTCCCAGCACTGGCTTTTAAGCACCGAGGCGCCACGACTTTCACAGCCAAAGGCATAAACTCGATACTGGTGACGACCTGACAGTGACCATCCTGCCTCTTACAACCTGCGAGTGACACCCTGACATCCTGACACCCTGACATCCTGACACCGACGCCCAAGCGAGAACATTCATCAAGAAGATTTAACACAAATCTCAAGTCAGTTTTGACTTGACACTGATCCAGGAGGGACACAAACCTCCTCATAAGTGCCGTTGTTTAGTTAATTGTTCCAACCATGATATTGTGACTTGTAATTCTTCTCCAGCATGTTAACAATGCATCATGTGCACTCAAAAGAACCTTAGAAAACTTACCTAACCTTATTATAACATCCGCAATTTAATTTAGCCTAATCCAATTAAATATATTTCAGATAAGTTTACAATAATTTAATAATAAACAAACACAATGAAATATATATTTTTCGTTTGGTTCAGAATGACTTTTGCGAAATTATTGCATACGCAAATTTTCGCTTGCCTTATTCGGCAAGAAGAGCGCTACTATTTAATTAAGCCAAAATCGCAAGTTTTACCTATCCGGCACGACATATACACACACACACACATATATATATATATATATATATATATATATATATATATATATATATATATATATATATATATATATATATATATATATATATATATATATATATACGTGTGTATGTGTGTGTGTGTACTCACATAACTCACCTAATTGTTATTGCAGGAGTCGGGTCATGGCTCCTGTCCCCGCCTCTTCGCTGGTCGCTACTAGGTCCACTCTCTCCCTGCTCCAAGAGTTTTATCGTACCTCTTCTTAAAGCTATGTATGGCTCCTTCATCCACTACATCACTTTCCAGACTATTCCACTTCCCGACAACTCTATGGCTGAAGAAATAACCTTTCTTCGTAGGACATTTCCCTTAGCTCCGGGACTAGTCTTGTTGCAAACCTTTGCACGCTCTCTAATTTCTTGATATGCATGACCAGGTGTGGGTTCCAAACTGGTGCTGCATACTCCAATATTGGCCTGACGTACACGGTGTACAGAATCTTCAACGATTCCTTACTGAGGTATCGGAACGCTGTTCTTAGGTTTGCCAGGCGCCCATGTACTGCAGCAGTTATCTGGTTGATGTGCGCCTCAGATGTGCTCGGTATTATACTCACTCCAAGATCCTTTTTCTTGAGTGAGGTTTGCAGTTCCCCCCCCCCCCCTTTAGCCTGTACTCTGTGTGTGGTCTTTGCCCTTCCCCAATCTTCATGACTTTGCATATGGTGAGGTTAAATTCCAGGAGCCAGTTGCTGAACCAGGCTTGCAGCCTGTCCAGGTCCCTTTGTAGGCCTGCCTGATCCTCATCTAATTTAGTTCTCCTCATTAAGTTCACATCATCTGCAAACAGCAACACTTCTGAGTCTATACCTTCCGTCAAGTCAGTCACATATACCAGAAACAGCACCGGTCCTAGGACTGACCCCTGTGGAACCCCGCTCGTCACAGGCGCCCACTCTGACACCTCGCCGCGCACCATGACTCATTATTGCCTCCCTGTCAGGTATTATCTAATCCTCTGCAGTGCCTTTCCTGTTATGTGTGCCTGATCCTCTTGTGGGTGTGTACTCACCTAGTTGTGGTTGCAAGGGTCGAGTCATAGCTTCGCCCCGCCTCTTCACTGGCCGTTACTTGGTCACTCTCTGCTTAAAGCTATGTATGGATCCTGCCTCCACTACATCGTTTCCCAAAGTATTCCACTTACTGACTACTCTGTGACTGAAGAAATACTTCCTAACATCCCTGTGATTCATCTGTGTCTTCAACTTCCAACGTCAACTTTCCCTTGTTGCTGTGTTCCATCTCTGGAACATTCTGTCTCTGTCCACCTAATCAATTCCTCTCAGTATTTTATATGTCGCTATTATGTCCCCCCTATCTCTCCTGTCCTCCAGTGTCGTTAGGTCGATTTCCCTTAACCTCTCCTCGTAGGACATACCCCTTACCTCTGGGACTAGTCTTGCTGCAAACCTTTGCACTTTCCCTAGTTTCTTTACGTGCTTGGCTAGATGTGAGTTCCAAACTGGTGCCGCATACTCCAATATGGGCCTAACGTACACAGTGTACAGGGTCCTGAACGATTCCTTATTAAGATGGCGGAATGCTGTTCTTAGGTTTGCTAAGCGCCCATATGCTGCAGCAGTTATTTGGTTGATATGCGCCTCAGGAGATGTACCCTGGGTTATATTCATCCCAAGATTTTTTTCCTTGAGTGAGATTTGTAGTCTCTGAGCCCCTAGACTGTACTCCGTCTGCGGTCTACTTTGCCCTTCCCCAATCTTCATGACTTTGCACTTGGTGGGGTTGAACTCCAGGAACCAATTGCTGGACCAGGTCTGCAGCCTGTCCAGATCCATTTGTAGTTCTGCCTGGTCCTCGTCCTATTGAATTCTTCTCATCAACTTCACATCATCTGCTAACTGGGGCACTTCGGAGTCTATTCCTTTCGTCATGTCGTTCACGAATCTGTGTGCGTGTGTGTGTGTGTGTGTGTGTGTGTGTGTGTGTGTGTGTGTGTGTGTGTGTGTGTGTGTGTGTGTGTGTGTGCGTGTGTGTGTGTGTGTGTGCGTGTGTGTGTGTGTGTGTGTGTGTGTGTACTCACCTAGTTGTACTCACCTAGTTGAGGTTGCAGAGGCCGAGTCCAAGCTCCTGGCCCCGCCTCTTCACTCGTCGCTACTAGGGCACTCTCCCTGAACCGTGAGCTTTATCATACCTCTGCTTAAAGCTATGTATGGATCCTGCCTCCACTACCTCGCTTCCCAAACTATTACACTTCCTGACTACTCTGTGGCTGAAGAAATACTTTCTAACATCCCTGTGATTCATCTGTGTCTTCAGCTTCCAACTGTGTTGCTGTGTCCCATCTCTGGAACATCGTGTCTTTGTGTGTGTGTGTGTGTGTGTGTGAGTGTGTGTGTGTGTGTGTGTGTGTGTGTGTGTGTGTGTGTGTGTGTGTGTGAGTGTGTGTGTGTGTGTGTGTGTGTGTGTGTGTGTGTGTGTGTGTGTGTGATGTTGCGTGTCAACCATGTACCGACCTTCTGTAAAGAAAAACTTGAGTGAGCTATCACGTAAGGTTAAGCTTGTTCATTCTTCTTGTAAAATATCTAGAGAGTCAAGCGGCTCATGGGTAGCTTCTGATGATAGAGAATTTGAGTTAATTTTAATGAGAGCATTATGTACAAGATGTAACGTCGGTCGTCAAGGTTGGAAGCCTGGTAGACCTTCCCTCAGAATCATCTGTGACAAGGTTTTGAAGAGCAGATCACCAATGTAGAGCATGAGTTAGAGCAAAGGAAGGGGTAGCAGTAATGTTAAATGATCAGTTATGGAAGGAGAAAAGAGAATATGAATGTGTAAATTCAAGAATTATGTGGATTAAAGTAAAGGTTGGATGCGAGAAGTGGGTCATAATAAGCGTGTATGCACCTGGAGAAGAGAGGAATGCAGAGGAGAGAGAGAGATTTTGGGAGATGTTAAGTGAATGTATAGGAGCCTTTGAACCAAGTGAGAGAGTAATTGTGGTAGGGGACTTGAATGCTAAAGTAGGAGAAACTTTTAGTGAGGGTGTGGTAGGTAAGTTTGGGGTGCCAGGTGTAAATGATAATGGGAGCCCTTTGATTGAACTTTGTATAGAAAGGGGTTTAGTTATAGGTAATACATATTTTAAGAAAAAGAGGATAAATAAGTATACACGATATGATGTAGGGCGAAATGACAGTAGTTTGTTGGATTATGTATTGGTAGATAAAAGACTGTTGAGTAGACTTCAGGATGTACATGTTTATAGAGGGGCCACAGATATATCAGATCACTTTCTAGTTGTAGCTACACTGAGAGTAAAAGGTAGATGGGATACAAGGAGAATAGAAGCATCAGGGAAGAGAGAGGTGAAGGTTTATAAACTAAAAGAGGAGGCAGTTAGGGTAAGATATAAACAGCTATTGGAGGATAGATGGGCTAATGAGAGCATAGGCAATGGGGTCGAAGAGGTATGGGGTAGGTTTAAAAATGTAGTGTTAGAGTGTTCAGCAGAAGTTTGTGGTTACAGGAAAGTGGGTGCAGGAGGGAAGAGGAGCGATTGGTGGAATGATGATGTAAAGAGAGTAGTAAGGGAGAAAAAGTTAGCATATGAGAAGTTTTTACAAAGTAGAAGTGATGCAAGGAGGGAAGAGTATATGGAGAAAAAGAGAGAAGTTAAGAGAGTGGTGAAGCAATGTAAAAAGAGAGCAAATGAGAGAGTGGGTGAGATGTTATCAACAAATTTTGTTGAAAATAAGAAAAAGTTTTGGAGTGAGATTAACAAGTTAAGAAAGCCTAGAGAACAAATGGATTTGTCAGTTAAAAATAGGAGAGGAGAGTTATTAAATGGAGAGGTAGAGGTATTGGGAAGATGGAAGGAATATTTTGAGGAATTGTTAAATGTTGATGAAGATAGGGAAGCTGTGATTTCGTGTATAGGGCAAGGAGGAATAACATCTTGTAGGAGTGAGGAAGAGCCAGTTGTGAGTGTGGGGGAAGTTCGTGAGGCAGTAGGTAAAATGAAAGGGGGTAAGGCAGCCGGGATTGATGGGATAAAGATAGAAATGTTAAAAGCAGGTGGGGATATAGTTTTGGAGTGGTTGGTGCAATTATTTAATAAATGTATGGAAGAGGGTAAGGTACCTAGGGATTGGCAGAGAGCATGCATAGTTCCTTTGTATAAAGGCAAAGGGGATAAAAGAGAGTGCAAAAATTATAGGGGGATAAGTCTGTTGAGTGTACCTGGTAAAGTGTATGGTAGAGTTATAATTGAAAGAATTAAGAGTAAGACGGAGAATAGGATAGCAGATGAACAAGGAGGCTTTAGGAAAGGTAGGGGGTGTGTGGACCAGGTGTTTACAGTGAAACATATAAGTGAACAGTATTTAGATAAGGCTAAAGAGGTCTTTGTGGCATTTATGGATTTGGAAAAGGCGTATGACAGGGTGGATAGGGGGGCAATGTGGCAGATGTTGCAAGTGTATGGTGTAGGAGGTAGGTTACTGAAAGCAGTGAAGAGTTTTTACGAGGATAGTGAGGCTCAAGTTAGAGTATGTAGGAAAGAGGGAAATTTTTTCCCAGTAAAAGTAGGCCTTAGACAAGGATGTGTGATGTCACCGTGGTTGTTTAATATATTTATAGATGGGGTTGTAAGAGAAGTAAATGCGAGGGTCTTGGCAAGAGGCGTGGAGTTAAAAGATAAAGAATCACACACAAAGTGGGAGTTGTCACAGCTGCTCTTTGCCGATGACACTGTGCTCTTGGGAGATTCTGAAGAGAAGTTGCAGAGATTGGTGGATGAATTTGGTAGGGTGTGCAAAAGAAGAAAATTAAAGGTGAATACAGGAAAGAGTAAGGTTATGAGGATAACAAAAAGATTAGGTGATGAAAGATTGAATATCAGATTGGAGGGAGAGAGTATGGAGGAGGTGAACGTATTCAGATATTTGGGAGTGGACGTGTCAGCGGATGGGTCTATGAAAGATGAGGTGAATCATAGAATTGATGAGGGAAAAAGAGTGAGTGGTGCACTTAGGAGTCTGTGGAGACAAAGAACTTTGTCCTTGGAGGCAAAGAGGGGAATGTATGAGAGTATAGTTTTACCAACGCTCTTATATGGGTGTGAAGCGTGGGTGATGAATGTTGCAGCGAGGAGAAGGCTGGAGGCAGTGGAGATGTCATGTCTGAGGGCAATGTGTGGTGTGAATATAATGCAGAGAATTCGTAGTTTGGAAGTTAGGAGGAGGTGCGGGATTACCAAAACTGTTGTCCAGAGGGCTGAGGAAGGGTTGTTGAGGTGGTTCGGACATGTAGAGAGAATGGAGCGAAACAGAATGACTTCAAGAGTGTATCAGTCTGTAGTGGAAGGAAGGCGGGGTAGGGGTCGACCTAGGAAGGGTTGGAGGGAGGGGGTAAAGGAGGTTTTGTGTGCGAGGGGCTTGGACTTCCAGCAGGCATGCGTGAGCGTGTTTGATAGGAGTGAATGGAGACAAATGGTTTTTAATACTTGACGTGCTGTTGGAGTGTGAGCAAAGTAACATTTATGAAGGGATTCAGGGAAACCGGCAGGCCGGACTTGAGTCCTGGAGATGGGAAGTACAGTGCCTGCACTCTGAAGGAGGGGTGTTAATGTTGCAGTTTAAAAACTGTAGTGTAAAGCACCCTTCTGGCAAGACAGTGATGGAGTGAATGATGGTGAAAGTTTTTCTTTTTCGGGCCACCCTGCCTTGGTGGGAATCGGCCGGTGTGATAATAAAAATAAAAAAATATACATATATACATATATATATACATATATACATATATATATACATATATACATACATATATACATATATATATACATATATACATATATATATATCCTAGGTAGTAGGTTGGTAGACAGCAACCGCCCAGGGAGGTACTACCATCCTGCCAAGTGAGTGTATAACGAAAACCTGTAATTGTTTTACATGATGGTAGGATTGCTGGTGTCTTTTGTCTGTCTCATAAACATGCAAGATTTCAGGTATGTCTTGCTACTTCTACTTACACTTAGGTCACACTACACGTACATGTACAAGATAAGATAAGATAAGATAAGATTTCGTTCGGATTTTTAACCCCGGAGGGTTAGCCACCCAGGATAACCCAAGAAAGTCAGTGCGTCATCGAGGACTGTCTAACTTATTTCCATTGGGGTCCTTAATCTTGTCCCCCAGGATGCGACCCACACCAGTCGACTAACACCTAGGTACCTATTTGCTGCTAGGTGAACAGGACAACAGGTGTAAGGAAACGTGTCGGAATGTTTCCACCCGCCGGGAATCGAACCCGGGCCCTCCGTGTGTGAAGCGGGAGCTTTAGCCACCACCCCTCTGGGTATTCTTCTATTTTCTTTCTAGTTCTTGTTCTTGTTTATTTCCTCTTATCTCCATGGGGAAGTGGAACAGAATTCTTCCTCCGTAAGCCATGCGTGTTGTAAGAGGCGACTAAAATGCTGGAAGCAAGGGGCTAGTAACCCCTTCTCCCGTATAAATTACTAAATTTAAAAGAGAAACTTTCGTTTTTCTTTTTGGGCCACCCTGCCTTGGTGGGATACGGCCGGTGTGATGAAAGATATATATATATTCCAAAATGATTTTCATATTAAGTATATTTAATTGAACTTTATTAATGTCCCCAGAATTATAATTTGAATATACTTCTAGTGTAAACATAGACTAACATATACGAGATGCAAGAAGTATTCATTATCTTCCTGTAAAATTTACGATGTGTTGTAACTGTCAAGTTCTAACTAGCCTCTATCAGGGTAATAAGCGCTTTGAAGCGTTTTCTGGCATACCTCATTTTTCAGCTAAAATACCTAAGCTATCACACATGAATCTCCTCTTCTCGAAGTTATTTCAGTGATATTAACCCTTAAACTGTCCAAACACAGATATATATATATATATATATATATATATATATATATATATATATATATATATATATATATATATATATATATATATATATATATATATATATATATATATATATATATATATATATATATATATATATATATATATATATATATATATATATATATATATATACATATAAAGCGTAGATCTACGTTTGGACAGTTTAAAGGTTAACCCTTGCCAGGGATGACCGTGGTATTCGCCACTTCTAATAGTTTGAGTGACCACGTGTGCAGGGTTCAAAAGAGTGACTGCGTGTGACAGCGTTGGGTATTGGTTACCCGAAGATTAGTCTCCTATAAACTCAAGATAAGTCGACTGTCAGAGAATAATTGGAACAATTGAGGGGGACCCGAACCGTGCTCCTTGCATATAGCAAGGATCAATGACCTGGTCATTATCAGTTTATAATCTCTGAGGGAAGAGCACATCGGAGTGTTCTCTTATAAGACATCAAAGTGCATGAGATTCACGTACATGCCAAACACGTGCACGAAAGAGCCACACGAATGAGAGGGTAATTTGCAAGAGAGAGCCAATTGTACTAGAGATTCACGTTCTTGAGAGAGCCACGTCCTTGAGAAGGCAACGTCCTTGAGAGACCCACGTCTTTGAGAAAGCCACGTCCCTGAGAGAGCCACGTCCCTGAGAGAGCCACGTCCCTGAGAGATCCACGTCCCTGAGAGAGCCACGTCCTTGAGAGAGCCACGTCCTTGAGAGAGCCACGTCCCTGAGAGAGCCACGTCCCTGAGAGAGCCACGTCCCAGAGAGAGCCACGTCCTTGAGAGACCCACGTCCCAGAGAGAGCCACGTCCTTGAGAGACCCACGTCCCTGAGAGACCCACGTCCCTGAGAGACCCACGTCCCTGAGAGACCCACGTCCCTGAGAGAGCCACGTCCCTGAGAGACCCACGTCCCTGAGAGAGCCACGTCCTTGAGAGAGCTCCATGTCAATATTTTGACTCTCAACGAGCCATTATGATGATCCAGTAATTGGCCTCACTAAGTAATTACACAAAAGCTGACGCCTTTATGAACTATTGTTAAGGCTAAAGTTACTTCCACAAGTCTTTACAGTAATACTAACAAAAGCTATAGCAAAAAGAAGACCTATAAAAAACAGATGTAACAAAAGCAACAATAACAAATGTAACAAAAGTTAAAAAAACTTATAAAAACTATATTTATATATAAAAAAAACAGAAGATATAACAAAACTATCAACAGTTGTAACAAAAGTCATAACAACAACAACAAAAGCTATAGCAATAAAACTTTAATTTAGATTAATACCAACAACAGTGACAACAAAACCACAACAGTTATAACAACACAAAATTCACGAAAAATAAAAACGGTAACAATAGCAGTATCAGTTGTAACAAAAAAATATCAAAATCTATAAAAAATAACAATAGCTATGACAGAAAAACGACCGTAACGTAAACAACAAAAGCTGTTAGGGAAACAAAAGTAAAAAAAGCGCAGTGAAAATAGTAGTTATCGCGATAACATAAACTATAACAATAGTAAGAAAAAAAAGTCGAATAAAAACTGCCTTTTTTTTTTTGAAAAAAATCCCCTTCAAAAAAAAAAAAAGTAACGAGAATAAATCAAAATATTTTGCAACTGAAGTAATAATAATTAAAATAAATATTAAAAAAAAATAGATAAATATTATTTACTGACAAAAATAAAACAACAAAAGTAATAAAAAAATAACAAAAGTAATAAAAAGGAAAAAAAAACTGACAAAAAAATTAACATTAAAAATAACTGATTAGAAACGTAAAAATTACAATAATAATCAGAAATTAACAACAACGACGACAATATCTGACGACAACAACAACAACAACGACATCAACAACAGTAATGACGACAATAACAATAACAACCACAACAACAACAGTAATAGACGACAATATCAAGAACAACAACATTAACAACGACAACAGTAATAGACGACAATATCAAGAACAACAACATTAACAACGACATTAACAACGACAACAGTAATTGACGACAATATCAAGAACAACAACATTAACAACGACATTAACAACGACAACAGTAATTGACGACAATATCAAGAACAACAACATTAACAACGACAACAGTAATTGACGACAATATCAAGAACAACAACATTAACAACGACAACAGTAATTGACGACAATATCAAGAACAACAACATTAACAACGACAACAGTAATAGACGACAATATCAAGAACAACAACATTAACAACGACATTAACAACGACAACAGTAATTGACGACAATATCAAGAACAACAACATTAACAACGACAACAGTAATTGACGACAATATCAAGAACAACAACATTAACAACGACAACAGTAATTGACGACAATATCAAGAACAACAACATTAACAACGACATTAACAACGACAACAGTAATTGACGACAATATCAAGGACAACAACATTAACAACGACAACAGTAATTGACGACAATATCAAGGACAACAACAACAACATTAACAACGACATTAACAACGACAACATCAATTGACGACAATATCAAGAACAACAACATTAACAACGACATTAACAACGACAACAGTAATTGACGACAATATCAAGGACAACAACAACAACAACATTAACAACGACATTAACAACAACAACATCAATTGACGACAATAACAAGAACAGCATCATCAACAACAACATCAACAACAACATTAACAACAACAACATTAACAATATCGATATTAACAACAACAATAATAACAACAACTACCACAACAATGATAACAGAAACAACTGGAACAAATACAACAATAATAACTTCAACAATAAAAATTTTAACATCAACAACAACAGCAACAACAAAGTCAACAACAGAAAGACAACAACAATAGTAACAGCAACAACAGTCAACAACAGCAAGGCAACAACGATAGTAACAGCAACAACAACAGCAACCTGGGGATCTACTGAACCTAGTAGACGACTACCAGGGAATCTACTGAACCCATTAGATTACCAGGGGTTTTGTAGATGAATGGTTCAGAGAACCGACATGTTGATAAATTAGACACATGTGCAACTCTTGGGTATCTTTATTGAGGAAACGTTTCGCCACACAGTGGCTTCATCAGTCCATACAAAGGAGAATCTTGAAGAACAGGAGGAGAATGAGGTAATCAGTCCCTCAACCTTGAGTCGATGTGGTCAGTCCATCAATCTTGAATAGATTGTTCTTCAAGATTCTCCTTTGTATGGACTGATGAAGCCACTGTGTGGCGAAACGTTTCCTCAATAAAGATACCCAAGAGTTGCACATGTGTCTAATTTATCACCAGGGGTTTTATTGAACCTATTGAATGAGTACAAGGGTTCTACTGAACATGGTAGATGACTATCTGGGGTTCTATTAAACCTAGTCATCGACTACCTGGGGTTCTGCTAAGCACTCTTGATTACTTCCTGGAGAACCTTTACGCCCAGCAGATCACTACCTATTGTGCTACTGAACCTACACAGAAAGTCTCTTCGGATAAATGCGACAGAGGCCAATTCACATCTAGATTTGACAAAGTTGTGGTTGAAGACCAGTCGTGATGTGAACCTTGATATTCAAGGCCCTTTTATGTTGCGATACTTGAATTCATTAATTATGGAAGGGGGACATTTATTTGGATGGCACATATTTCATAAGAGGACCGAGCTTTCTTTATTGTATGTGTGAGTGAGTGGTATTGTAGTGCCTGTCTCCTGTGTGTACTTAACTATATGCCTGGCTGCAGGGGTCGATTCACTGCTCTTATGTGTACTCACCTATTTGTGGTTGCAGGGGTCGATTCACAAGTCTTATGTGTACTCACCTATTTGTGGTTGCAGGGGTCGATTCACAGGTCTTATGTGTACTCACCTATTTGTGGTTGCAGGGGTCGATTCACAGGTCTTATGTGTACTCAGCTATTTGTGGTTGCAGGGGTCGATTCACAGGTCTCCTGTGTACTCACCTATTTGTGGTTGCAGGGGTCGATTCACAGGTCTTATGTGTACTCACCTATTTGTGGTTTCAGGGGTCGATTCACAGGTCTTATGTGTACTCACCTATTTGTGGTTTCAGGGGTCGATTCACTGCTCTTATGTGTACTCACCTATTTGTGGTTTCAGGGGTCGATTCACTGCTCTTATGTGTACTCACCTATTTGTGGTTTCAGGGGTCGATTCACAGGTCTTATGTGTACTCAGCTATTTGTGGTTGCAGGGGTCGATTTACAGGTCTTATGTGCACTCACCTATTTGTAGTTGCAGGGGTCGATTCATAAGATTTGATTTCATTCGGATTTTTAAACCCGCAGGGTTAGCCATCCAGGATAACGCAAGAAAGTCAGTGCGTCATCGAGGACTGTTTAACTTATTTCCATTGGGGCCCTCAATCTTGTCCCCCAGGATGCGACCCACACCAGTCTACTAACACCCAGGTACCTACTTGCTGCTAGGTGAACAGGACAACAGGTGTAAGGAAACGCGTCGAAATGTTTCCACCCGCCGGGAATCGAACCCGGGCCCTCCGTATGTGAAGCGAGAGGTTTGCCATCAGTTTTAGCTTCTGTCCCCATCAATTAGTTGCGTAATTCAGTCTTGTGTACGAATGGTATATAATACCGACAAGATGAGAGTAAGACACATGTACAACATCTGGGTATCTTTATTGTAGACGTTTCGCCATCCAGTGGCTTTATCAATACAAATTCCAGGACATAACTTGAAGACAGTAGAACTACAGTAGTTCTACTGTCTTCAAGTTATGTCCTGGAATTTGTATTGATAAAGCCACTGGATGGCGAAACGTCTACAATAAAGATACCCAGATGTTGCACATGTGTCTTACTCTCATCGTAATTCAGTCTTATTATCACGTGGTCAGAGTATAGACGAAAATATTAACATACAGTTCCTTTATAGAATGTTTTAAAAAATAAGACGTCACAGTACCATGACTGGAACAATTCTTAATGGTAGATGAAGGAACGAAAAGCTGTCATAAAATCACTTATTTTTTCGTGAATTAAGTGCTGTGATAACCTTGGTTCCTGTGAACACCTTCATTCCAGCTTTGAGAATAAGAACGCATCGTTAACATCATCAGCTTGAGCTGCAAGTAGGTAAAGCTGGAACTTGGTATACAATGTGTTACCCTTGTGTTGAGTCGTGAGATTACTTATATTTTCTTTTTAGTGAGAGTTTTAGATGACTGATTTTCCAAAAATTCCGCCAGATATTTCAGCCATAGAAAGATTGTATGGTCAGTCATCTTAATGTAAAATAACTGGTCCACAGTTTGTCTTTACCTTTCAGGGAGGATTTCTTTTCTCATTCCCCCCCACTCGGCGTAAGACTTATATGCTCTCGTTTCCTTTTTTCTTTTGTGATTAAGACAATCCTCTCTGCTTCTGCTGTACTCGATTTGTTTCTTGCCGAAAATATTCATTATAATCATGGGGAAGCACTAAATCCGTAGGATTATACAGTGTCTGTGGGGATGGAATGGAAGGTATTCAGGCTCAATTCAGGGAACTGGAGCACAGATCCAATTCCATAGATCAAGAACCCCTCAGCAGCGTTAAGGAGCCTCCCTTGAGGAGCGCCAAAAACAAGCTTCTCTGCGTCCAGTAAACAAAGTTTGGTGCTGGGTATCTAGAAGTGATAGCAGTGAATGTAATCCTATAGCGCAGGAGTAGCTGCAATCCTATGCGTCATTTAAACTTTGTTTGTGGCATCTATTGCTCTGGCTGCCGTTGTTATTGCTATGGTATAAACTCAATAAACCAGACCTGGGTTGCCTCGGCTTTTGATTCCCCTTCAGCCACAACAGTAGGACTCAAGAACAAACTTATTTTTCTGAATATTCTGCTCAACTGAATACAAACAAAAATACTTTAGAGTACACCTCTTTCTTTTCTCAATCATTGTTTTCTGGCTGTGAGTTCTACATGACTTCGATCGAAATCGTTTACAGTCTGTTTGGAATCATTATGACACCACGGACTCTTCATTCTAGGAATTGCATTTACTCTTCCCTACCTCGGATCAAACCTGATTATTTATTCCCCAGGCGGTGTACTCACAGAGTTATGTTTGTGGTGGCCAAGACTCAGCTCCTGGCCCCGCCTTCAACACTAGTTACATCAGATAATAATTACTCTCTGCCTTTTTTGAGCATCCTATCTTCTCATGAAGCTGTGTGTTGAATCTGCCGCCACCACGCTCACACCCAAATCACTCTACATTTCGCCCACCTATCAGTTCCTCTATGGTGTATGTTGTTTTCGTGTCTCCCTCTTGTCCTTCTCTCTTTCCTAGGTTGTCAGGTTCAGTTCTCTCAATATTTCATACTTCATCGCAGTTCTGGGACTAGTCGGGTGGCAACCTCTGGACCTTATAAAACTACTGCACGTACTGCATTAACCACACGGGTTTATCGCTTCCCTAAGATATCATTATCGCAATTATAATTAATTTTCTTCGTCTTCAACTTTTTCTCGCTATGTTTATTATTATTACTGCTATTGATAATAATAACAATATCACGAACACAGGTACTGAATGGCCTGTGAGACCTGGTCGAAATTGAAATTGGAGCAAACTCAGCAGTAGACTATAATGTATATTTTGCCTTCACCCACTATTTATCATTATGTACACTGTGCACTGCTGGAATAATAATAAGTGTACACGACGGTGACAGATGCAAAGCAGAAGCCAGAGAGAGTGCACCGTACTCAACCAGCAGGTAGGCAAGTCTGCCAATGCTTACCGCAAGTGAACCACGTTGCTTCAGCTTTGGCGGACTTGCCTGTGATTGGTCAATGAACTAAGGTACCGATTTAACAATGGGTACCTTACTGATCGTTAAAACCTTAGCACCCGGGTCGCTGGGTGGGAGGCAGCCTATATGGGAGTGTGACATACGCCGAATAAATTGTAACATACTCTTTGCATGCCACAAACAATAACAATAATAATAATAATATTATTTTTATTAATGTTACATTGCTTTCCTTATTTTTACTACGGTTTTAATATGTTACCCTTCACTAAATGCTCTAGTGAAGGGTAACATATTAATACCTTATAACGTCTAGGGAACGTGCTGTTGGAGTGTAAGCAAGGTTACATTTATGAAGAGATTCAGGGAAACTGGCAGGCCGGACTTGAGTCCTGGAGATGGGAAGTACAGTGTCTGCACTCTGAAGGAGGGGTGTTAATGTTGCAGTTTTATAACTGTAGTGTAAGTGCGCCTCTGGCAAGACAGTGATGGAGTGAATGATGATGAAAGTTTTTCTTTTTGTGGCCATCCTGCCTTGGTGGGAGACGGCCGATGTGATAATAATAGTTAAGAAAAGTCTAGGGAAATACATTTATGAATAGTCCCTCTCAGTCTTTAAGTAGTTATCCAACCATCCTCTCACATCAAAGGTTATTTAAACTAATATCCACAAAAATAATATATTAACATTAACATTAAGATGCCACTACATGGGCACAAGTCACATAGTCCTGTCAATCAACAATTATACCTTCTTTCTCACTGGTGCCTTACCAAGTGTTTTGACACATTGTAGCCACTTTGGTATTGTTGTGGTTACTTATAAGTCATACTTCCTGATTATTATTATTATTATAATCAAAAAGAAGCGCTAAGCCACAAGGGCTATACAGCGCTGCCATACTTCCTGAGCAAATCACATTTTGCCGAGGAGTGGGTAGCTCCTCCCAGCCTGGATACACAACAATAAATGGAGGCTGACTCAGGTTAGGTAAGATTCGTCAGGAAACAGGACGCCGGTCTTATTCAGATGATCCACCGATGGAGCTTTTGATCATCTGACTGAGGCCTTCCGCTGGCTTGCCAGTCCACTCGTTTAAAAATTATGGTAATAGTTATGAGCATTTGTTGAGGGTGACCCGGCCTCTCCTCTGCTCTTACACCCTCAAACAACAACAGGACATCGGCCCGGTCACAGACCGGGCCGCGGGGGCGTTGACCCCCGGAAATCTCTCCAGGTAAACTCCAGGTAATAATTAATTTTATTTTTAAAGTATTGTCTTTGCAATATAATTATTATAATTGTGTTATTTTACAACAGAACCAAATTTATATAGATATACAGAGGTTAGCACACCTGTTTCTCCATAAAAATTTGATCAGTTTTTATGAAGACTCGCAGCAGTTGTGCCCCCAGCAGTTCAATTTAATTAGGTACTTCAAATAATGAGCTTTTTCCTGCTACTTAGGTACATAAATACATACTGAGTCTCATAACCCCATAACAACAACAACTACTACTACTACTACTAATAATAATAATAATAAAAATAACAATAATAATAATAATAATAATAATAATAATAATAATAATAATAATAATAATAATAATAACAGTGTTAACAATAACACCGTAATACTGATAATTAGGTATAGAAGAAAAAAGCAGCTAGTGAAGACAGGTTGGAGGAACCAAGACACTCGTGAGAACGTTCCAAGAACCTCAGCCATTTAAGAACTTAATTATTCAGGTGAATTATCACGACGCCTGTCTCGAGGGAGTGCCACCTGGGTGCCACTACTGTCTGGGTGACACCGCCACTGCAACTTGGGTCCCATCACCATCCGTGGACCACCATCATCTGCGTGCCACCACTATCTGGGTGCCACCACCATCTGCAATTTAGGTGTCAACACCGGCATCCCTACCAACTGGGTGCCCCCACCAACACCACCATCACTACCACCACCACCAACACCACCATCACTACCACCACTACCACCATCACTACCACCATAATCACCACTACCACCACCGCCACCACCACCACCACCACCACCATCACCACCATCACCACCACCAACATCATCACCACCACCAAAACCATCACCACCACCATCACCACCACCACCACCACCATCACCATCACGACCACCATCACCGTCACCACCACCACCATCACCACCACCATCACCACCACCACCATCGCCACCACCAACATGTTGCAACCCCTGAATGGGTTACAATGATTATTATGTATATATATGATGTATATTACCTTTTCATGTAATTTTATATTGCTTATATTTGCGATAATAGCTAAATCGTAAATGTATGACTTTATATTATTATTTGACTGTTATATTGTTATTTGACTTATGTTGTTAGGATGTACATAATATGTGCTCAGTTCAAGTCTTGATTGTCAAACTACTGTAATTATCGCTTGTCGCTCGTTATACTGCCGACTTCTGAGCTGTTCTGTCCTCGAGGCTATCACGTGATCGAGGGGGGGGGGGTTCCTCACCTCGCCTGAAGTATTCAGTCGGCTCTAGACTCGCTTGGTGGTTGGACAGATTGTCTGTCTCATTATTTTTGTTAGTTCTGTAGAACTCTGTTCACAGAACATTGTATAGACTTAGTGATTTTCGACGTTGTACTGAGGTTGTGTGTCGCTTAGACACTCCGAACATCTCAGGTCCCGAGCTGTAGCTTATGACCTAATTTTGTACTGGTTTCTGTGTATTGTCACAGTCGGGTTTTTCCTATGCTGAACTTAGATTCAGTAGTATGGGAGTTTTGTAACTTTTGTGGAGGATCTGCTGATGGTCCCTACTTAGTGTCGTTATATTATCTCCTTGATCCTGATTGCGTCGCAGTCGCTTGTTATATGGCTATTGGGCTTAGCATTCTTTTCATTGTTCAAGCAGACTGTTCTGGTTTCCAGTCGGTCAAGAAGTCAGTTTATGTGAGGACTTTGTCAGTCACTTGTTTAAGTCTAGTCGAGTCGTGAGACATAGTGAACTACTTAGAGCACTTACACACATACACACTTACTTGTACATATTTGTAATATCTTATTAAATGTTAATGTACCAGACGGTACTTAAGAATTATAAATGTGATATGTGCTTTCAGCACAATAATATTGAACTCGAGAGATTGATTTTATTTTGATTGCTGTTTAATTTAATTTGATAATATACATCTAGACAACTTAATGATTAATAAATTTATTAAATTTTAATTTCTCTAGTTAGTAGCCTACCAGTTGTAATCCTGAAGCACTATTGAATAATACTGAATTTTAATGGATAATTGGACAAGGATACTGACTACTTGTTACGAAAACCCAGTAACAGGCTGGATGCTAGTATTCACTGGAGATCTCTAAGCTTTTAGAATCGCGTTTTTTGTAACAAACACCACCACCACCAACATCATCAACACCACCATCACCACCATCACCACCATCACTACCACAATCACCACCACCATCATCAACACCATCATCACCACCATCACTACCATCACCTTCAACACCTCCACCACCACCACTGCCACCATCACCACCACCATCACCACCATCACCACCATCACTACCACAATCACCACCACCATCATCAACACCATCACCACCACCATCACTACCATCACCTTCAACACCTCCACTACCACCATCAGCACCACCATCACCACCACCATCACCACCACCATCCCCACGAACAACACCATCACCACCACCAACATCATCACCATCACCATCACCATCACCACCACCACCATCACCACAACCACCACCACCCTCAACACCACCACCACCAACACCACCACCATCACCAAAACCACCACCATCACCACCATCACCAAAACCACCACCACCACCACCATCACCACCACCACCACCACCACCACCACCACCATCACCAAAACCACCACCACCACCACCATCACCACCACCACCACCACCACCACCACCATCACCACCACCACCACCACCACCGCCATCACCACCACCACCACCACCACCACCACCACCACCACCACCACCACCACCACCACCACCACCACCACCACCATCACCACCACCACCACCACCATCAATGCCTCACACCCATGTAATAGCGTTGGTACCACTAAACTCTGGTACACAACCATTTTTCGCCACTAAAGACAAACTTTCTTTCTACAGATGCCTCAAGACACCATCTTTCTCCCCCCCCCCCTCCCATATGTACCGTGGTTTACTAAGTTTTTGTAAGTCGTCTGTCACCATGTCTACGCGCAAATATTAAAATATATCCAGCTCTTCCATACTCCCTTTTCAAACCTGATATCGCAACCATCATCTGGTAGACACACCGTCCCAACATTTCCTTCACCTATCATTGCTAGCAAGATAGGCACACACTAGAAAGTAGCACTAGAGAAGGCCTACCAGCAATCGATTACAAATGTTGAGGAGCACTGAAAATCAACTTGCCTTGGCTCAATTTCTGCAACTATCAGTATGATCACTCATCAATAACTCCACTGCAAAACGAATAATTCTACAATGGGATTCATATCTGAATTAATCTAGGATTAATTCATCGAACTGGTGACGGAGAAGCGGCCTTACGTAATAACGGAGGCCTTGGATTTGCTTTGTATTGGTCAAATATCTCCTTTAAAAGTTCGAAATGTTTGAGAGGAAAAGTTCTCATCGAAGACTCGACGACCTTGTTTAGAGTATTGATTTTGTGTAGATCACTATCTTCCTCTGCTGCTTCTGATATCTTAACATGCAGCAGAACCTAAGTGAAAAATAGCGATATTCTAAGCGCTTTTATAAGAATATAAGAAAGAAGGAACACTGCAACAGGCCTGCTGACCCATGCGGAGCAGGTCCATGTCTCTCCCCGGATTAGACCAATGACCCACCCCCCGGATTATCCCAATGACCCACCCAGTCTGGTCATCCCCACTCAAGGATGGAGCACTGCACCAGACCCAGCAGCACAAGCTAGTCAGGTCCAACTCACACCCACCCACACCCCACTCATGTATTTATCTAACCTATTTTTAAAACTACACAACGTTTTAGCCTCAATAACTGTACTGGGGAGTTTGTTCCACTCATCCACAACTCTATTACCAAACCAGTGCTTTCCTATATCCTTTCTGAATCTGAATTTTTCCAACTTGAAACTATTGCTGCGAGTCCTGTCTTGGCTGGAAATTTTCAGCACACTATTTACATCCTCTTTATTTATTCCTGTTTTCCATTTATACACCTCGATCATATCCTCCCTAATTCTACGCCTTTCGAGAGAGTGCAGATTCAGGGTCCTCAGTCTGTCCTCATAGGGAAGATTTCTGATACATGGGATCATCTTTGTCATCCGCCTCTGTACGTTTTCCAGAGCATTTATATCCATTCTGTAATACGGTGACCAGAACTGAGCAGCATAGTCTAAATGAGGCCTAACCAAGGATATATAGAGTTGAAGAACAACCTGAGGACTTCTATTATTTATACTTCTAGATATGAAGCCAAGAATTCTGTTAGCTTATATATATATATATATATATATATATATATATATATATATATATATATATATATATATATATATATATATATATATATATATATATATATATATATATATATATATATATATAGTCTAGCATTTTCTGTGGCTTCAACTGTGAGTATATGGCCGCCGTTATTAAAATTTCACTGTTGCGTTTTCATATCGAGATTGTCTAATACTAATTTTTCAGCGGTACCAAGAAGCATGACCCTCGCTGTCCGGTCGTAGGTTTGGAAGCATTTTCATGAATTATATACCGTTGATACTTGCTAACCCCCCCCCCCCCCGTATGACAACGGCGGTCTGTTGTCTTGAATACGGTCACCATTTGCTCACTTTTAGTACTGTGCAATTCTGCTTGCACAGTTCTCGGAACAATAACATCTACACGTGTAAAGTGATAATTGTAATAATCTATGGCAGGAATATCTGATCAGTATTCACGAAACAACGTAAATTGTTAAATCACATTATCAGAGGAACCTGGAAAAAAATCACTGGTGGCTAAAGCTCCCGCTTGACACACGGAGGGCCCGGGTTCGATTCCCGGCGGGTGGAAACATTTCGACACGTTTCCTTACACCTGTTGTCCTGTTCACCTAGCAGCAAATAGGTACCTGGGTGTTAGTCGACTGGTGTGGGTCGCATCCTGGGGGACAAGATTGAGGACCCCAATGGAAATAAGTTAGACAGTCCTCGATGACGCACTGACTTACTTGGGTTATCCTGGGTGGCTAACCCTCCGGGGTTAAAAATACGAACGAAATCTTATCTTATTACCTACAGTGATCCACTTTCTCTCAATTCCCCCACAATTCTTCCTCTTTCGTTATCCCACCGATGTAGCAGCACATTGCTGATGCATCCGATTCTGCGAAGTTAAAAGCATTTAATGTCTGTAGCCCCCGCTGTCCCCTCGAGCACCTCCATTGATGTCTCTATAGAACCCTCAATGCGTTCTCCCATCCATAACTTAAGCACCCTCTTCCATTCATTCACCCCCTGGTCATCTCTTATTAGTTTTTTTAGGACCCTGTCTGGAGAGCTTAACTGTCGTGCATTACCGGGACTACCGATGTCAGTAATAACAAGTAAATTACTATCATTATTATATAGGGTTATTTAATTTTGCAAATGCGAATGAAAACTTTCTTCGAAAACTGAACAGCACATATTACGAGGGCCTTTCCAGGTAAATGTGATTTTTTTTTACAATTGCATTTACAAAAACAAAAACAAAAGGCACTGCGTAGGAGCTATATAAAAGCTGATTGTATCTTTATTTAAAAGATACTCCTTCAGGAGCTGGAGACGGGTTATAATGTGGCTAAGATTCTTTACAAAGGCTGTGATCCACAGGAATGTAACAACGATGTGGAAACATAAGCGGGAGTTCGGGGTTACTCAACCCAAGAATGTCTGTTGAGTGACAACGAGTTACGCGTCTCGGAAGTCAGTCGTCAGGTGTTCGCCGACTTGCTTCCTTGTAATTGTTTAGGCAGAACTGAAGGGTAAAAGGGGTTTGGAAATCCTGGAAAGGAGAGAGTGAAAAAAAACTGAGGGGAGGTTTAAATGTTTTGGCAAGGGAAAATTAGAACCTGTGGAAGTCGGTTCCATGGGCTGTGACGGTCCCATGGGCTGCGATGGTTCCATGAACTGTGCCAGCATCATAACAAGAAAGAGTAAGATTCAATGGGTCAGGGATTCATTATTAAAAGACTTCCAATGCGACTCTTGTCTAATGGTTCTCGTCCGTTTCCCTCAGTAAGGAGAACCAGTACAATTCTACTAATAGGAGCATCGCAGTGTTTGAATGCAAAGTTTAACCTCAACATGGATATTACTGTTACAAATAATTTCAAAGAAGATCCGCTCACCCAATAATAATAATAATAATAATAATAATAATAATAATAATACAATATACTATAAATAATTGTTTTAAAGGAGGAATTCTTTTGAGGTAAGTTTTAAAAAATCAGTATGTATATAACAGTATGCCAAATAAGTAAATAAAAATAAATACGTAAATAAGTAAGTAAACGAAAGCAAGTAATTTAAGCAAGGTAAGAGATAAGATTTCGTTCGGATTTTTAACCCCGGATAGTTAGTCACCTAACTACTAACACCTAACTACTAACACCTTACTACTAACATCATTATTGCGGGTTCTCTCTTGGAGAGATATTCTCAAGACCTTATTTATATTCCCTTTGTTAATACCTATCCTCCACTTGTACACTCGATCATGTCTCCTCTCATTCTTCGTCTAACAAGCGAATGCCGTTCAAAAGTCTTCAATCGTTCTTCGTATGGAAGATTTCTAGTGCTATGTATTAATTTAGTCATTTGTCGCTGAATGTTTTCTAATGAATTTATATCCATTCTGTAATATGGAGACCAGAACTGAGCTGCGTAATCTAGGCGAGGCCTTACTAATGATGTATAATATAACCTCTGGACTTCTGTTGCTTACACTTCTTGATATAAATCCCAATAATCTATTTGCCTTATTACGTATACTTAGGCATTGGTGTCTTGGTTTAAGGTTGCTGCTTATCATAACCTCCATGTCTTTTTCGCAATCTGTATGGCTAAGTTCTACATTATTTAACTTATAAGTGCTAGGGTTATGGACACTCCCGAGTTTCAGAACCTTGCATTTATCTACATTGAACTGCATCTGCCACTTTTCTGACAAGAATTGAGTTTGTCTAAATCCTCCTGAAGTTCCCTGACATCTACGTTTGAATCAATTATCCTACCTATCTTTGTGTCATCGGCGAATTTGCTCATATCATTAGTAATACCCTTATCAAGGTCATTGACATATATTATAAACAGCACTTGTTACAGATCCCCACTCAGATTTAACCCCATTTAAGCATGCTCTCTGCTTCCTATTAGTAAGCCATGACTCGATCCATGACAGCACTTTTTCCCCAATGCCATGAGCTGCCACTTTCTTTAACAGTCTCTGGTGCGGTACTCTATCAAAAGCCTTACTAAAATCTAAATAAACAATATCGAATTCTTTACCATGATCAATGCCCTCAAAAGCTTTATTGAAGAAGGTTAATAAATTAGTTAGGCAGGAACGGCCCCTCGTGAATCCATACTGAGTATCATTAATCAAGTTGTGCTTATCCAGATGGCTTCTTATATTCTCAGTTATAATTGACTCTAGTAATTTGCCTACAATTGAGGTTAGGCTTATTGGGCGGTAATTTGACTAAACTGTCATATTGATAGCTCTCTTCATTACCCCAGTCAACAGATGATAAGTGTTCTCTAAGCCCATTGTAATCTGCTAAGCGAAAATCTGGGACTGTTACTGAGTTATCCCTACTATCATACTTCCATTCAATATTAAAGGTAATTGATTTGTGTTCACTTGTGCCAAGTTCCTCCGAAATTTCTAAATTATTAACAAGTCATTCCTTGTTTGCCAGAACCAAGTCAATCAGGTTATTACCTCTTGTAGGTTCTGTCACAAACTGCTTCAAAAAACAATCCTGAACTACTTCTAAAAAGTCATTAGATTCTAAATTCCCTGTCAAAAAATTCCAGTCAATCTGACTAAAGTTAAAGTCTCCTAGAATTACAACGTTATCGTGCCTTGTGGCCTTAACAATTTCCTTCCACAGTAGTTTTCCTTGGTCTCTATCCAAGTTTGGGGGACGGTATATCACGCCTAAAATCAATTTTTCGTGCCCCTCTGAAAATTCTACCCAAACAGATTCAGTATGTGTTTCAGACTTTATACCCGTTTTTATGCAACAATTTAAACGATCTCGGACATAGAGTGCCACCCCACCCCCCTTTCTGATATTTCTGTGTACTTGGAACAATTTAAAACCCTGAATGTCACATTCAGCAGGCAAGTCCCTATTTTTCACATTAAACCACGTCTCAGTTATGGCAAAAACATCAATGTTACCCGCACTTGCAATTAATCTCAATTCGTCCATCTTATTTTTCACACTACAACTATTAGTATAATACATTTTCAGAAACCCTCCCTTCCCTTTTCTCTTCCTGCTGATTTCTGTTCCTCCACTATGCCTGTTATTCTCCTTGTCACCTAATGCCACTGGCTTTCCTATATTCACCAATAACTACCTCATTCTGCCTATAACTGGTTTCCTTATAACTCACACTATCGCTACACTCAAAATTCATTAATTTTCCACAGAAACCCATACCACTATCTATTTCTAGTTTAAAGACCTAAGAGCTCCCTCCACTGCGTTGGTCAGTGCTCCCACTCCAAACCTAGATAAGTGAACCCCATCCCTGGCATACATGTCATTTCTGCCATAGAAGAGGTCCCAGTTGTCTATGAATGTTACTGCATTTTCCTTACAGTGTTTGTCCAGCCAACAATTGACACCAACTGCCCTGGACAACCATTCATTTCCAACTCCTCTCCTGGGCAAAATCCCACATATCACAGGGTTCCCACCCTTCTTTCTAATTATCTATATTGCTGTCCTATACCTGCTAATCAGGTCTTCACTCCCATGTCTGCCAACATCGTTGCCTCCTGCACTGAGGCAGATAATAGGATTGCTCCCATTACCTTTCATGATGTCGTCCAGATGGCTAACAATATCCCCCATCCCAGCCCCAGGAAAACATACCCTCTGCCTCCTCTTCCTGTCCCTAAGACAAAAGGCCCTATCCATAAACTTAACCTGACTGTCTCCAACTAAAACAATGTTCTTACCTTCACTTGTGGAATTCGTCGTGATGTTCTCGATGGTCTTCGTTGGGGTTTCTAGGGATGTCTCACTCACGTCTGCCAGTGCTTCCTTGGTGCTTGTTGTGACGTTCCCAGTAGACAACCCACATTCGTCAGGTAGCACCGAGAATTAGTTGGAAATTTCCACGGTAGTCTTCTGGTTCTCCGTTGTTTCTGCCTCTCCAACAGTCTTCTTGATCCTCAGCTTGGTTCCATGTTGCCCGGCCAGTGAGCAGGTACCCCTCTTAACCTGAGGAGTCACAAAAGGAGGAGGATTACTACGAATCCTCTTTCTCTCCTCCGTTAGTCGCCGTATCTCCAGCTTAGCAACCCTAAGCTCCTCTTTTAGCTGCTGGTAGAGTTGCTCAAGAGAGGACATCTTGGTTCAGATTCTCAGAGGCACACAGGCAAGCCTTCACAGAGCTAAGTACAGGTCCCCACTCCGAGCTAAGTACAGGTCACCACTCCGAGCTAAGTACAGGTCACCACTCCAAAGCTAAGTACAGGTCACCATTCCATCAAAAGCTATCATGAACCCATGGGACGTATTGACAAAAAAAAATGTTGGTGCATACCAACATGCCCCCCGCGGCCCGGTCTGAGACCAGGCCTCGTGGTTGATCAGGGTCTGATCAGCCAGGCTGTTACTGCTGGCCACACACAAACTGACGTATGAACCACAGCCCGGTTGGTCTGGTGCCTGTCTAGTGCCTTCTTGAATCAGCCAGAGGTCTATTGCTAATCCCCCTTATGTATGCTGGGAGGCAGTTGAACAGTCTTGGGCCCCAGACACTTGTGTTGTTTCTCAGTGTACTCGTGGTGCCCTTGCTTTTCACTGGGGAGAATATTGCATTTCCAGTCGAGTCTTTTGCTTTCATACGAAGTGATTTTGGTGTGCAAGTTTGGCACCAATCCATTTAGGATTTTCCAAGTGTATACGTATTATCGTTTATCTTTCTCGCCTGCGTTCCAGGAAACACAAATCAAGGGACTTCAACCGTTCCCAGTAATTTAAGTGTTTTATCGTACTTATATTGGCCGTGAAACACCCATGAAACACCAATGAAATCTAAACATTGATATATGAGCCTGGTTACCTATACTCTTGATCCTTCTGCTTTTCTATTGTAAATGCAAGGCCTCCTTACAACGTGACTGTCAGGCACTAAACACTAAATGCATGCCATTGATACTTTCCAGACTTGATATCTCTGTCAGCGCAAGATCCACAAGCCAAAAGTTTAGATGCAGCAACGTAATATCAACTCCATTAGGTACTTCCCTTACTGCTACTGCAGACACTAATTATTGTGATTTGTCAATCTGGCAAATAACTACTCCAAGGCAATAAGGCTTGAAGACAGTGAAGTATGATCGAATGATAGATCACTGGGCATTGAATGACAAGACGGTGTCATGCAAGCATTGCGGCACAAAGAAAAATCCAGTCACATCTATGTTTGCCTGTCTCTTATGCAAAGTAAATCTATGCATAAAAAAGGTAAAAACGTGCTTCATGGACTTCTATTATGAGAAATAGTCTTCTATATGAGTAATAACACTTATGTACAGTTCAGAACATTTACCAAAGGAAACGTTTCGCTCCAAGTGGCTTCATCAGTGCCGAAGAAGCCACTCGTGGCGAAGCGTTTCCTTTAATGTCTTAAACTGCACATAAGTATCTTTCTCCACATCTTGTCTGAATCACTCTACCATTTCTCAACACAAGTATTACAAGTTATATCCCTTGATGATTCTTTCAGTGTTACAATGTTGACATTTTGTTCTTATACATGGAGAGGGTTTCGGGGATCAACGCCCCTAGGGCCTGGTCCGTGAGTAAGCCTCGTGGTGGATCAGGATCTGATCAACCAGGGAGTTACTGTTAGCCGCACGTAAACCGACGTACAAACCACAGCCTGGGTGATCAGGTACTGACTACAGGTGCTTGTCCAGTGCCTTCTTGAAGACAGCCAGGGGTCTACTGGTAATCCCCCTTATGTATGCTGGGAGGCACTTGAGCAGTCTTGGGCCCTTGACACTTACCGTGTTGTCTTTTAGTGTACTCGTGGCGCACCTGCGTTCTTTTTCAATTTGTCGAAGGTTGATGAAATAGTAGGAGATGGCCAGGCCATCAGACAGCGCTCTGGCTGCCATGTCGACGTCAAGAAACGTGACCTTGAGCATCGAGGAAGCGTTGGGGATCTTCGCAATAGAGTCAGTCTTGGCCCAGGTGTTTAGATCTTGCCTAGAAAGGGAGTGGGCAATGAATGGATGTCTAGGGCAGTTGGTATAAATCGCTGGCTAGACAGGTACTGCAAGGAACTTGCAATCCCATTTATTGATAACTGGGACCTATTCTTTGGCAAACGTGGTATGTATGCAAGGGATGGGGTTCATCTCTCTGGGGATGGAGTGGTTGCATTAGCCAATTCAATTGAGAGGGTAATTGATGACTTGTCTAGGAATTTAAACTGATAGATTATAGAGGTATGGGTGTTTGTGGGAAACAATCAGGCTGCAGCATTAGGGTTTAAAACAGCAGTTATTATCGGGATACCTCAGGAATATGTTTAAAAGACAATATTCAAAATAAAGTTGCTAGTAATTGCAAAGCAATTGATCAACAAACAAAGAGAGATAGTAGAGGGCAACGAGTGACTGGCTCCTTTAAGGTTTACTATACAAATAATAGGAGTCTAAGAAATAAGATAGATGAGCTAAGATTACTTGCAAGTGTAGGTAATATAGATATTATTGGTATAACAGAGACCTGGTTCAACCTGAAAGATAAAGAAATGCCATCTGAATGCAACATACAGGGTTATAAACTATTCCACACTGACAGGGTCAACAGGAAGGGTGGTGGTGTGGCGATGTATGTCAGAGATATTTTAAATTGTTGTCTTAGACATGATATAAGATTAGAAACATCGAACACAGAATCTGTTTGGTTAGTTTCTCGAGGGTCATGACAAATTAATTTTGGGTGTGATTTATAGGCCCCCAAACCTTGATAGGGAGGGCAGTAAGCTGTTATGGGACGAAATTCATAAGGCATCTAGATATGAAAATGTTGTGATAATGGGAGATTTTAACTTTAGACAAATTGATTGGAACAATATGACAGGAAATCTTGAGTCTAGTGACTTTCTTGATACGGTTCAAGATTGCATTTTAGAACAGTTTGTGACAGAACCAACTAGAGGAAACAATCTGCTTGACTTGGTTCTTGCCAACAAAGATTCACTAATTAATAATCTTGAGGTTAATGATGAGCTTGGGGAAAGTGATCACAAATCACTTAGTTTCAATATATCATGGAATTACCCAGATAACTGCAATCAAATCTCTGTCCCAGATTTTCTCTTGGCCGACTTCATGGGACTGAAAAATTACCTGGGTGGGCTAAATTGGGATATCCTGCTATGTGTCAGGTAGGTGATCTTGGCTGCCAATATGACGTTTTTCAGAGCATAGTTCTAGCTGCCCAGACAACTTTTGTTCTGAGTAGGGAAATTAGATCTAACAAAAATGATCCCAAATGGATGAACAATAGATTAAAACATCTCAATGGTCAAAAGAGAGGCATATATAGGCGTATCAAAAGAGGGGATGGGCAGTTAAGAAATCAACATATTCAATTAAAGAGAGAAATAAAAAAAGAAATAAGAAAAGCAAAAAGGAATTATAAGGCTAAGGTCACAAGGGATTCAAAGACTAACCCAAAAGGGTTCTTTCAGGTATACAGAAGTAATATTAGGGACAAGATAAACCCACTTAAGAGTAACTCTTGTCAGATCACTGACAGTGATAAGGATATGTGTGAAATTCTCAATACCTACTTCCTCTCAGTTTTCACCCAGGAAAATACTAGCGATATTCCTGAAACAATAGATTATGTTGAACAGGATGATAATAAACTATGCACGATTGTGGTAATTAGTGACATGGTCCTCAGACAAATAGAGAAACTAAAACCTAACAACTCCCCAGGCTCTGATGAACTGTTTGCAAGGGTGTTAAAGGAATGTAAAGAGGAACTTAGCATACATTTGTTTAATCTTTTTAACATATCACTACAAACTGGCATAGTGCCTGACAAGTGGAAAATGGCAAATGTAATACCTATTTACAAGGCAGGTGACAGGTCCTTGGCTTCGAACTATAAGCCTTACCCTCCATAGTGGGAAAATTTATGGAATCAATAATTGCCGAAGCAATTCGTAGCCATCTTGACAGGCACAGATTGATTAATGAATCTCAACATGGTTTTACAAAGAGGCGTTCCTGTCTTACGAATTTACTAACTTTTTTCACTAAGGTGTTTGATGAGGTAGATCATGGTAATGAATATGATATTGTGTATATGGACTTCAGTAAGGATTTCGATAGAATTCCACATCAGAGGCTATTGAGGAAACTTAAGGCACCTGGAATAGGAGAAGAAATTTTTTCCTGGGTAGAGGCATGGCTGACAAATAGGCAGCAGAGAGTTTGCATACATGGGAAGAAATCAAAATGGGGGCACGTCACAAGCGGTGTTCCACAGGGGTCAGTGTTGGGCCCCTTCTTGTTCACAGTTTACATAAACGACATCGATGAGGGAATAAATAGCGACATAAGCCAATTTACTGATGACACCAAAATAGGCCGTCCAGTTCATTCTGATGAGGACACTAGAGCACTCCAGGATGATTTGAATAGACTGATGCAATGGTCGGAGAAGTGGCAGATGCAGTTTAATATAGACAAAGCAAAGTTCTAAATGGACAGGAAAATAACCATGCGACATATAAACTAAATAATGTAGATCATAATACTACTGATTGCGAAAAGGATTTAGGAGTTCTGGTTAGCAGTAATCTAAAACCAAGACAACAGTGCATTAGTGTTCGCAATAAAGCTAACAGAATTCTTGGCTTCATATCTAGAAGTATAAATAATAGAAATCCTCAGGTTGTTCTTCAACTCTATATATCCTTGGTTAGGCCTCATTTAGACTATGCTGCTCAGTTCTGGTCACCGTATTACAGAATGGATATAAATGCTCTGGAAAACGTACACAACAGGATGACAAAGATGATCCCATGTATCAGAAATCTTCCCTATGAGGGTAGACTGAAGCCCTGAATCTGCACTCTCTCGAAAGGCGTAGAATTAGGGGGGATATGATTGAGGTTTATAAATGGAAAACAGGAATAAATTAAGAGGATGTAAATAGCGCGCTGAAAATTTCTAGCTAAGACAGGACTCGCAGCAATGGTTCCAAGTTGGAAAAATTCAGATTCAGGAAGGATATAGGAAAGCACTGGTTTGGTAATAGAGTTGTGGATGAGTGGAACAAACTCCCGAGTACAGTTATTGAGGCTAAAACGTTGTGTAGTTTTAAAAATAGGTTAGATAAATACATGAGTGGGTGTTGGTGGGTGTGAGTTGGACCTGACTAGCTTGTGCTGCTGGGTCTGGTGCCGTGCTCTTTCCTTGAGTGGAGATGACCAGTACTAACAATACCACCAGTCCGATGACATTCTTCTTTGCAAATATACAGGGTCTAAAACCAGCAACAAACAACAAAATATCTTTCATCCGTGGACTGCTTGCAGAGGCAAAGGCAATGTTCGCGGCTTTCACTGAGACCCACATAAAGGATCACTTGGATAACGAAATATGGATCCCAGGTTACAACCTATACAAATGTGACAGAGTGAACAGGCAAAAAAGGGGGAGGGGGTTGGCCTGTACATTGCAGAGTCACTTGTTTGCACAGAACTGCTTAATGCCTCAAATGATGTAATGGAAGTTTTAGCAGTAAAGATCGAGAACCAAAACCTAGTCATTGTGGTAGTCTACAAGCCTCCGGATGCAACATCCCAGCAATTCATAAGAACATAAGAACATAAGAACGAAGGAACACTGCAGAAGGCCTACTGGCCCATGCGAGGCAGGTCCAAGTCTCCTACCGGCTTAAGCCAATGCACCCAACCTAGTCAGGTCAGGTCACATTGACTTAAGGGAGGAACACGGCAACCGACCTGGTAGCACAAGCTATCAGGTCTAACTCACACCCACCCACATCCACTCATGTATTTATCCAACCTATTTTTAAAGCTACACAACGTTCTGGCCTCTATAACGGTACTTGGGAGTTTGTTCCACTCATCCACAACTCTATTACCAAACCAGTACTTTCCTATATCCTTCCTGAATCTGAATTTTTCCAACTTAAAACCATTGCTGCGAGTCCTGTCTAGGCTAGATATTTTCAGCACACTATTTACATCCCCTTTATTTATTCCTGTCTTCCATTTATACACCTCAATCATATCCCCCCTAATTCTACGTCTTTCTAGAGAGTGCAGATTCAGGGCCCTTAGTCTATCCTCATAGGGAAGGTTTCTGATACATGGGATCAACTTTGTCATCCTCCTTTGTACATTTTCCAGAGAATTTATATCCATTCTGTAATAAGGTGACCAAAACTGTGCAGCATAATCTAAATGAGGCCTAACCAAGGATGTATAGAGTTGAAGAACAACCTGAGGACTCCTATTATTTATGCTTCTTGATATGAAGCCAAGGATTCTATTAGCTTTATTGCGAACACTTATGCACTGTTGTCTTGGTTTCAGATTACTGCTAACCAGAACTCCTAAATCTTTTTCGCAATCCGTAATATTAAGATCTACATTATTTAGTTTATATGTGGCATGGTTATTGTCCTGTCCAACATTTAGAACTTTGCATTTGTCTATATTAAACTGCATCTGCCACTTCTCCGACCACTGCATCAGTCTATTCAAATCTTCCTGGAGTGCTCGAATGTCCTCGTCAGAATGAATTCGACGGCCTATTTTGGTGTCATCGGCAAACTTGCCGATGTCGCTCTTTATGCCCTCATCTATGTCGTTTATGTAGATTGTGAACAGCAGGGGGCCCAACACTGACCCCTGTGGAACACCGCTCGTGACACTTCCCCACTCTGATTTCTCCCCATTTATGCAAACTCTCTGCTGCCTATTTGTCAACCATGCCTCTATCCAGGAAAAAATTTCTCCTCCTATTCCATGTGCTTTAATTTTCCTCAATAGTCTCTGATGTGGGACCCTGTCAAAAGCCTTACTGAAGTCCATATACACAATATCATATTCATTACCATGATCTACCTCCTCAAATACCTTAGTGAAAAAAGTTAATAAATTCGTAAGGCAGGAACGCCCCTTTGTAAAACCATGCTGAGATTCGTTGATTAATTTATGCTTTTCAAGGTGGCTACGAACTGCCTCGGCAATTATTGATTCCATAAATTTTCCCACTATGGAGGTTAGGCTTATTGGTCTATAGTTCGAAGCTAAGGACCTGTCACCTGTTTTGAAAATAGGTATCACATTTGCCATTTTCCACTTATCTGGCACCATGCCAGTTTGTAGTGATATGTTGAAAAGATTAGCCAAAGGTGTGCTAAGCTCCTCTTTACATTCCTTTAGAACCCTTGCATACAGTTCATCAGGGCCTGGGGATTTGTTAGGTTTTAATTTATCTATTTGCCTAAGGACCATGTCACTTGTGACCCTAATAGTACACAGTTTATTATCGTCCTGTTCTACATAATTTATCATTACTGGAATATCGCTGGTATCCTCCTGTGTAAAAACTGAGAGGAAGTATGTGTTAAAAATTCTACACATTTCCTTATCACTGTCAGTGAGCTGACCCGAGGAACTTTTGAGTGGGCCTATCTTGTCCCTGATCTTACTTCTGTATACCTGAAAGAATCCTTTTGGGTTAGTCTTCGATTCTCTTGCAACTTTAACCTCATAATCTCTTTTTGCTTTTCTAATTCCCTTTTTTATTTCTCTCTTTAACTGAATATATCGATTTCTCAATTGCCCCTCTCCTCTTTTGATTTGCCTATATATGCCTCTCTTTTGACCAATCAGATATTTTAATCTATTGTTCATCCATTTAGGATCATTTTTGTTTGATCTGATTTCCCTATTTGGAACATAATTTGACTGAGCAGCTAGAACTATGCCCTGGAAAGCATCATATCGGCAACCATCACCACCTACCTGACCCTTGGTCAGGTCATTCCAGTTCAGCCCACCTAAGTAATTTTTCAGTCCTATGAAATCAGCCAAGCGAAAGTCAGGGACGGAGACTTGATTGCCATTATTAGGGGAATTCCATGATATATTAAAACTGAGTGATTTGTGATCACTTTCCCCAAGCTCATCATTAACCTCAAGATTATTAATTAGTGTTTCCCTACTGGCAAGAACCAAGTCAAGGAGGTTATTTCCCCTAGTTGGCTCTGTCACAAACTGTTTTAAAAAACAATCCTGGATCGTATCAAGAAAGTCACCTGACTCTAAATTTCCTGTCAAATTGCTCCAGTCAATCTGTCTATAGTTGAAATCTCCCATTAGCACAACATTTTCGTATGTAGATGCCTTACGAATTTCGTCCCATAGAAGTTTACTGCACTCCCTATCAAGATTTGGGGCCCTGTAAATCACACCCAAAATTAGTTTTTCTCGGCCCTCGAGAAGCTGTAACCAAACAGATTCAGTGGCTGACGCTTCTAATTTAATATCTTGTCTAACACAACAATTTAAATTGTCTCTGACATACATCGCTACTCCACCACCTTTCCTGTTGACCCTGTCAGTGTGGAATAATTTATAGCCTTGTATGTGACATTCAGAGGGCATCTCTCTATCTTTCAGATTGAGCCAGGTCTCTGTTATAGCAATAATATCTATGTCTCCTGCACTTGCAATTAATCTTAGCTCATCTATCTTATTTCTTACACTCCTGCTATTAGTATAGTAAACCTTAAGGGAGCTAGTCCCTTGCTGCCCTCTGCTGTCCCCCTTTGTTTGCTGACCTGATCTATTGTCTTTATTTATAACTTCATGCTGAATGCCTTTTATACATTTACTGTTTCCAACCCAAGTGTTGCAACCTGCTTGTTTCCCACACACACCCATACCTCTATCTTCCATCAGTTTAAAATCATAGGCATTTCACCAATGGCCTTCTCAATCGAGTCTGCAAGTGCTACCACCCCAGCCCCAGAGAGATGTACCCCATCCCTTGCATACATATCATGTTTGCCATAAAAGTTGTTCCAGTTGTCAATGAATGGGATTGCAAGTTCCTTGCAGTATCTGTCTAGCCAGCAATTTACACCAATTGCCCTAGACAACCATTCATTTCCTACTCCCCTTCTAGGCAAGATGCTACATATGATTGGGATCCCTCCCTTAGACTTAATGAAATCTATAGCTGACCTGTACTTATCTAGCAGCTCTTCTCTCCTACCCTTCCCAATATCATTTCCACCAGCACTGAGACAGATAATGGGCTTGCTCCCATTACCTGACATGATATTATCCAGCCTGTTGACAATGTCCCCAACACCAGCTCCAGAGAAGCACACTCTATCTCTCATCTTCTTATTCCTATTACAAAAAGCACGGTCAATGTATCTTACCTGAGAGTCACCAACCACAAGAATGCGCTTACTTCCATTAGCAGGGGCAGTAGTACCCTTACCTTCACTGGCCACTGAAGTACATTCATCCTGAAGAACAGAGAAGCGATTTCCTACCTTCAGATCTTCACTCTTAACTTTCCTTACTCTGATGCGCCTTCCATTACTGTGAACTACTCGCCACTTGTAGCAGGTGCTGGGCTGCACCTCACTGCTGGTAGCCGTTGCTGCCTCCCCAACTACAGCCTCCTCACAGCGAGAGACAGACTGCACCTCGCTGCTAGAAGCCTCATTCCCCACAACTCCAGCCACCTCACACTCTCTCCCAGACCCATTGAGGTGGACCTTCAGCCTCCTAATCTCCTCCTGGAGAAGCAAGACCTCCTCCTTCAACTCTCCAACCTCAATTTTTAAAACACTGCAGAAGCAAGCCATGCTTTGTAACCGTCCACACTAATCCCCAAGGCAGCTCCTGCACCCAACATCTTGCTCCTGGGGGATTTCAACTTAAGGCACCTAAAATGGAGGAATATAGCAAATAATATTGTTGCAGTAATAACACCAGGAGGCAGCTCTGATGAAAACTCACACTCACACGAGCTTTTAAATCTCTGCACAAAATTCAATTTAAACCAGCAAATAATAGAGCCTACTAGATTGGAGAATACACTAGGCCTCATATTCACTAACAATGATGATCTGATAAGAAATGTCACCATATCAAAAACAATATACTCAGATCACAACATAATTGAGGTTCAGACATGTATGCGTGGAGCCCCAGACCGACATAATGAAATTAGTCACGAGGGAGCATTCACCAAATTCAACTTAAATAACAAAAACATAAAGTGGGACCAAGTAAACCAAGTCCTAACCGATATAAGCTGGGAAGATATACTAAGCAACACAGACCCCAACTTATGCCTAGAACAGATTAACTCGGTGGCACTCGATGTATGCACAAGGCTTATTCCTCTAAGAAAAAGGAGGAGTAGATGTAAAATAGAAAGAGACAGGCACTTCCTTTACAGGCGACGGAAAAGAATAACAGAGCGGCTAAAAGAGGTCAATATATCTGAAATGCGTAGGGAGACACTGGTCAGAGAAATAGCAAACATCGAACTTAAGCTAAAGGAATCTTATAGGAATCAGGAATCGCGGGAAGAACTAAAAGCCATAAATGAAATCGAAAGAAACCCAAAGTATTTCTTCTCCTATGCCAAATCAAAGTCGAGAACAACGTCCAGTATTGGGCCCTTACTTGAACAAGATGGGTCCTACACAGATGACAGCAAGGAAATGAGTGAGCTACTCAAGTCCCAATATGACTCAGTTTTTAGCAAGCCGCTAACCAGACTGAGAGTCGAAGATCAAAACGAATTTTTTATGAGAGAGCCACAGAATTTGGTTAACACAAGCCTATCTGATGTTATCCTGACGCCAAATGACTTCGAACAGGCGATAAATGACATGCCCATGCACTCTGCCCCAGGGCCAGACTCATGGAACTCCGTGTTCATCAAGAACTGCAAGAAGCCCCTATCACGAGCCTTTACCATCCTATGGAGAGGGAGCATGGACACGGGGGTCATCCCACAGTCACTAAAAACAACAGACATAGCCCCACTCCACAAAGGGGGCAGTAAAGCAACAGCAAAGAACTACAGACCGATAGCACTAACATCCCATATCATAAAAATCTTTGAAAGGGTCCTAAGAAGCAAGATCACCACCCACCTAGAAACACATCAGTTACACAACCCAGGGCAACATGGGTTTAGAACAGGTCGCTCCTGTCTGTCTCAACTATTGGATCACTACGACAAGGTCCTTGATGCACTAGAAGACAAGAAGAATGCAGATGTAATATATACAGACTTTGCAAAAGCTTCGACAAGTGTGACCATGGCGTAATAGCGCACAAAATGCGTGCTAAAGGAATAACAGGAAAAGTCGGTCGATGGATCTATAATTTCCCCACTAACAGAACACAGAGAGTAGTAGTCAACTGAGTAAAGTCCGAGGCAGCCACGGTGAAAAGCTCTGTTCCTCAAGGCACAGTACTCGCTCCCATCTTGTTCCTCATCCTCATATCTGACATAGACAAGGATGTTAGCCACAGCACCGTGTCTTCCTTTGCAGATGACACCCGAATCTGCATGACAGTGTCTTCCATTGCAGACACTGCAAGGCTCCAGGCGGACATCAACCAAATCTTTCAGTGGGCTGCAGAAAACAATATGAAGTTCAACGATGAGAAATTTCAATTACTCAGATATTGTAAACACGAGGAAATTAAATCTTCATCAGAGTACAAAACAAATTCTGGCCACAAAATAGAGCGTAACACCAACGTCAAAGACCTGGGAGTGATCATGTCGGAGGATCTCACCTTCAAGGACCATAACATTGTATCAATCGCATCTGCTAGAAAAATGACAGGATGGATAATGCAAACCTTCAAAACTAGGGATGCCAAGCCCATGATGACACTCTTCAGGTCACTTGTTCTATCTAGGCTGGAATATTGCTGCACACTAACAGCACCTTTCAAGGCAGGTGAAATTGCTGACCTAGAAAATGTACAGAGACCCTTCACGGCGCGCATAACGGAGATAAAACACCTCAATTACTGGGAGCGCTTGAGGTTCCTGAACCTGTATTCCCTGGAACGCAGGAGGGAGAGATACATGATTATATACACCTGGAAAATCCTAGAGGGACTAGTACCGAACTTGCACAAGAAAATCACTCACTACGAAAGCAAAAGACTTGGCAGGCGATGCAACATCCCCCCAATGAAAAGCAGGGGTGTCACTAGCACGTTAAGAGACCATACAATAAGTGTCAGGGGCCCGAGACTGTTCAACTGCCTCCCAGCATACATAAGGGGGATTACCAACAGACCCCTGGCAGTCTTCAAGCTGGCACTGGACAAGCACCTAAAGTCGGTTCCTGATCAGCCGGGCTGTGGCTCGTACGTTGGTTTGCATGCAGCCAGCAGTAACATCCTGGTTGATCAGGCTCTGATCCACCAGGAGGCCTGGTCACAGACCGGGCCGCGGGGGCGTTGACCCCCGGAACTCTCTCCAGGTAAACTCCAGGTATCCGAGGGAGGGGGGGACCATGGACCCGCTCCGCATGGGTCTGTAGGCCTGTTGCAGTGTTCCTTCTTTCTTATGTTCTTATGTGATGATTTGATGTCATGAACACAGACCTTTTAGTTAGCATGTAAGGTGAGGTGGAGATGGTAAAGCCACTAACGTCTGTTTCATCATCAAGAAAGGTGACGAGGAAAGCTTCTTTCAGAGATGTAATGTTCGAGAACTTGACTTGCAGACTGGTGTTGAGACAGGACGAAAGTTCAAGCTTCGTGGCATCGTTGATGACAGCAGTCTTGGGTTTAATCCTCACACGATGAGACATCGTGGAGGTGGTAGAGGTTCCCCTCCCCAACGGGGATCGTAGGGAGACTGGTTGACAAAAGCAGCAGCGTCTGTGGCCGTACACGACGAAGTCTACAGAGTGAATCTGTCTATTTGTATTTTTCTTTATCTTTCAGGTTGAACCAGGTATCCATTGTAGCTCATGCGCATGTCATGAATTATCCTTCTTATATGCTTTATATATTTTTTGTTCCCTTTTAATTTTTACTTTGGTTTCTCTTCATATATTTTTGAAGAACGACGTCTCCTTCAGATTTGCATTACAGGCCATCTTAATTAAAATTAATATTTGTGTGACTTCCCATCATATTTTTAACATATTTTGAATCGATTTATCATGAAGATTCCTATCACAACACACTCCATTTACTAATTTTCTCATTTTATTACTATCTTTGTTGAGCTGGAACTCTAAATGTTGGTGAATCTTTAAAGGGAGTTTTTTAGTAATTAATTTTGGGATGTGATGGGTCCTATTTGTCAATTTTCTTCTATTTCATCAAATTCGATTTTTAAAAATGTCAAAATTAAGTTTTCATTTACAGGATTATAGAGAATTTTAATAGAATGTAAACGAGAAGAGTAAACAAGAAAAGATAAAATACGGTGTTTTATGGTGTAGTTAAGCTTAACGAAGTTAAGCTTAACGAAGGAAACTTCCATTTTTCGGAACATTCTCAGCAACATAATTATTTGCTTTCTTAAAAAAAAAATTGTTTATTACTTCGCAACATCTTCGTCAATCTGCTTCAAATTTTCAACGTTTGTGTAATATATGTTAGAGAAGAGCGATGGGAATATGTGGGTGATAAGAAGGTCTGTCTTCACCTAACTTATGATAGGTGAAGACTGGCTCTTCTGATGGGTTAAAAATTTTCATTACTCGTGGATACTAATTAAAATAAGGTTATATTTAATGGAGTTTGAGGATGACCTTTTACCACTTCATTATTTGGTCTTGATTCTAATGAATATCTTATGATTTAAGAAGCTTAATGTATCTTCCAGCTCACTTGACTCGAATTTTAAATTCTTTGCATATCGCAGGCTGTATATGATGCCCTACGGGTTGAACACTTTCCTCTGATTAAAATATAACAAATATATGCAGCATCACATTTCAAAAGCTGATGCATTGTATTAAATGGCTGAATAAAAAAGAAAAATACCTTGACTGAAAGACTAAACGCTAATCCCACAAGGGTCACACAGTGCTGCAGGACTGTGAGTGTTGCTGCAGCACAGTGCTGCAGGACTGTGAGTGTTGCTGCAGCACAGTGCTGCAGGACTGTGAGTGTTCCTGCAGCAGAGAGTAGTAAGGCTGGAGAGGACAACAGAGGAAGATTTAGGAAGAGATGTGAGGAGATCTAAAGGAATTATTATCACAGATTGTGTAATAAATCGGTTGCTGTCAAAAAGTCAAAGAGAGAGTCTGTGTCAAAGATCGGGCCGGAAACAAGGAGGGAAGATAGAGTAAGTATGTTAGAGCGGTGACGACGTCGGAGGTAAATATTGTGTGCTTGTTGAAAGACAGGACAGTCCAATAGAATGTGACAAACTGAAACTGGAACCTGATAATTCTGACAGAGTGGGACAGGGCTCCTATCCATGAGATACCCATGAGTAAGACGGGGATGCTCGATGCGAAAATGGGAGAGTGTTGTCTCCCAACCTCGGGATCGACGATAGGAAGGCCAGAAACCTAAAGTTGGCTTGATAGAATGTAATTTTTTATGAGTCATATCGGACCAACGGCATTGTCAACAGTCACAATGGTGGTTAGAGATTACAGCGATATAGCCTGAGAATGGAATACCTCTATGTGAAACTAAGACGTCATGTACATTCGACAGCGCAGCAGAGTCTGGCTGCTCGTTGCCATGAATATCAACTAAAAATGTGGCGCAACCAAAGTTGTATATGAAGACTTTGGAATGAGGTGAATCAAATTTTTTAATAGCTTGAAAAGCACTAAAGGAATTTGAAATTACTACAAGCAGTGAGGTAGCCATAGATGCAATACAAATAACTACAGTTAGAAATGCATGCAGTTCAGCTGTAAAAATGCTAGCTGAGTCTAATAAATGCCCTATCACAGTTCTGCCCGGGATCACTGCTGCAAGCCCGACACCGTTTAGAACCATCAGTGTACACTTCAATAGCGTAAGGAGACCGGAAGTGATTGAGAAAAAGGGAACGAGAAGCAAGTGAAGGTATTTTAGCTTTCGCGCATGGTGGTGGGAAGAACAGACGTGATTTGTCGGTACATCCCATAGGAGAAGGGAAAAGTTAGCTGCTACATGAACATGTAAAGGGGGCAACTGAAGTGAAGTCAAGAGCGAGTGAAGACGAAGAGAAAAAGAACGGAGTAAACAAGAGCGGCGAACAAATAATGGACCTCTACTAACGTCCATTACTATCCTGTATGAAGGATCGTAAACGTCATGAGAGCGGACAAAATAACGGAGACATTGGGTATCACGGCGATCCTTAAAAGGAGAGAACGTTCGCTATTGCATATAGACTCTCGACAGAAGAGGAGCGTAAAGCACCTAGACATAAACGTAATCTCTGGTGATGGATGGGATCAAGTTAAGAAAAAGTTGCGGGAGAGGCCGCAGAATATACCTGGTCGCCATAATTTAGATCGATAAAATTAGGGCGTTACTAGGTCATTACTAGGTCGACTCTCTCTCTCTCTCTGCTCTAAGAGCCATATAGTACCCCTTCTTAAGGCTATATTTGGATCCTGTCTTCACTACTCCATGCTGTTCCACTTCCTTATGACTCTAAGGCTGAAGAGGTACTTCCTAACATCCTCGTGACTCATCTGAGTTTTCAGCTTTCCGTTTTGTCCCCTTGTTCTTGTGTCCCTTTTCTGAAAAATTCTGCCCTTGACCACCTTGTCAATACCTATCAGTATTTTATACGACGATATCATGTCCCTCCTATTCCTCATGTTCTCCAGTGTCGTTAGGTTCAGCTCCACTAACCTCTCATCAAGAACATGCCCCTTAGCTCAGGGACTAGTCTTGTTGCAAAGTTTTGCATTTTCTCTAATTTTTTAATATGTTTGACCAGGCGTGGGCTTCATACTAGTGCTGCATACCCCAAAATGGGCATGACATACAAGGCGTACATGTACTCACCTAATTGTACTCACCTAATTGTGGTTGCAGGGGTCGAGACTCAGCTCAGTGATTGTACTAACCATATTATTTTGTGTTCTCACAATTATAAAGGTATTCCGTGTTTATATTTCAAGGCAATATTTATGATGTATACTGAGCACTTTCACAGAGTAGAAAGATAAAATTAAACAAAAGCTGTGGAGGTAATGAACAAGGTTAACACCTATAATACAATGAAATATTATACTATATTATAAATGTTATAAACATCACGTCGGACAGGGGTCATCACAAGTCGCTCTCACTGAGAGTCTGGCAGAAGGCAGTGATGGACACATCTCTTCAGTAAGAACTACTATCATCTTTACTGTTTAATATAATTATGACTACCATAAACATTTTTTGGTAAAATAATAATTTTTATCTTAAGAAAGTATGAAAATAAAAAATAATAACTAATCACTAATTTTGTAACACTAATTATTAACTGTCTTCACAAAGGCCACCACACTCAGTCACCGTCTATCTCTTAGTCTACCATAGTCACCATCCTTCTCTTAGTCTACCGTACTCAGTCACCATCCTTCTCTTAGTCTACCATACTCAGTCATCATCCTTCTCTTAGTCTACCGTACTCAGTCACCATCCTTCTCTTAGTCTACCGTACTCAGTCACCATCCTTCTCTTAGTCTACCATACTCAGTCATCATCCTTCTCTTAGTCTACCGTACTCAGTCACCATCCTTCTCTTAGTCTACCGTACTCAGTCACCATCCTTCTCTTAGTCTACCATACTCAGTCATCATCCTTCTCTTAGTCTACCGTACTCAGTCACCATCCTTCTCTTAGTCTACCGTACTCAGTCACCATCCTTCTCTTAGTCTACCGTACTCAGTCACCATCCTTCTCTTAGTCTACCGTACTCAGTCACCATCCTTCTCTTAGTCTACCGTACTCAGTCACCATCCTTCTCTTAGTCTACCGTACTCAGTCACCATCCTTCTCTTAGTCTACCATACTCAGTCATCATCCTTCTCTTAGTCTACCGTACTCAGTCACCATCCTTCTCTTAGTCTACCGTACTCAGTCACCATCCTTCTCTTAGTCTACCGTACTCAGTCACCATCCTTCTCTTAGTCTACCGTACTCAGTCACCATCCTTCTCTTAGTCTACCGTACTCAGTCACCATCCTTCTCTTAGTCTACCGTACTCAGTCACCATCCTTCTCTTAGTCTACCGTACTCAGTCACCATCCTTCTCTTAGTCTACCGTACTCAGTCACCATCCTTCTCTTAGTCTACCGTACTCAGTCACCATCCTTCTCTTAGTCTACCGTACTCAGTCACCATCCTTCTCTTAGTCTACCGTACTCAGTCACCATCCTTCTCTTAGTCTACCGTACTCAGTCACCATCCTTCTCTTAGTCTACCGTACTCAGTCACCATCCTTCTCTTAGTCTACCGTACTCAGTCACCATCCTTCTCTTAGTCTACCATACTCAGTCACCATCCTTCTCTTAGTCTACCGTACTCAGTCACCATCCTTCTCTTAGTCTCCCATACTTAGTCACCATCCTTCTCTTAGTCTCCCATACTTAGTCACCATCCTTCTCTTAGTCTCCCATACTTAGTCACCATCCTTCTCTTAGTCTACCGTACTCAGTCACCATCCTTCTCTTAGTCTCCCATACTTAGTCACCATCCTTCTCTTAGTCTCCCATACTTAGTCACCATCCTTCTCTTAGTCTCCCATACTTAGTCACCATCCTTCTCTTAGTCTACCGTACTCAGTCACCATCCTTCTCTTAGTCTACCGTACTCAGTCACCATCCTTCTCTTAGTCTACCGTACTCAGTCACCATCCTTCTCTTAGTCTCCCATACTTAGTCACCATCCTTCTCTTAGTCTCCCATACTTAGTCACCATCCTTCTCTTAGTCTCCCATACTTAGTCACCATCCTTCTCTTAGTCTACCGTACTCAGTCACCATCCTTCTCTTAGTCTACCGTACTCAGTCACCATCCTTCTCTTAGTCTACCGTACTCAGTCACCATCCTTCTCTTAGTCCATGAATCACTTCTTTCATTTTTTCTCGTCTTATTGACATTGGTGGCGTCTTTTTATTTGCTAAAATTCTCTCTCAATTTGTTTCAAAAAATACTCATAGTATATTTCCTTCTTAACAAAAAAATCTATATTTTACACACGATTTTAAAAGATTTATCCTTTTAGACCAAGAACTTTAATAAGTTCACTTCTGTGCATAATTCCCGAGAAGGAACTGAGGCCTTAAACTATGACGAATTTCAGGTTTCTGCAGATGGCGGGAGCCTAGTTTAGTTGACTTTCGCTGACGCATGTTGTAGCGTCTAGGTGATTGATTCCGTTTGCGTGTTTTAAAGTGCTGTGGGAGATTACAGGACGGGTGTTGAACTGCTGTGGGAGAGAATTTGATGGGTGTTAGAGAGCTCTGGGAAAGTACAGAATAGTGTTGCAGTACTCCAAGGGGGAACGGAATAGTGTTGCAGTACTCCGGGGGAGTACGGAATAGTGTTGCAGTACTCCGGGGGAGAACAGAATAGTGTTGCAGTGCTCCGAGGGAGTACAGAATACTGTTGCAGTAACCCGGGAGAGTGCAGAATAGTGTTGCAGTAACCCGGGGGAGTACAGAATAGTGTTGCAGTACTCCGAAGGAGTACAGAATAGTGTTGCAGTACTCCGGGGGAGTACAGAATAGTGCTGCAGTACTCAGGGGGAGTACAGAATAGTGTTGCAGTACTCCGGGGGAGTAGAGAATAGTGTTGCAGTACTCAGGGGGAGTACAGAATAGTGTTGCAGTACTCCGGGGGAGTAGAGAATAGTGTTGCAGTACTCCGGGGGAGTACAGAATAGTGTTGCAGTACTCAGGGGGAGTACAGAATAGTGTTGCAGTACTCCGGGGGAGTAGAGAATAGTGTTGCAGTACTCCGGGGGAGTACAGAATAGTGTTGCAGTGCTCCGGGGGAGTACAGAATAGTGCTGCAGTAACACGGGGAAGTACAGAATAGTGTTGCAGTACTCCGGGGGAGTACAGAATAGTGTTGCAGTACTCCGGGGGAGTAGAGAATAGTGTTGCAGTACTCCGAGGGAGTACAGAATAGTGTTGCAGAACTCCGGGGGAGTACAGAATAGTGTTGCAGTGCTCCGGGGGAGTACAGAATAGTGTTGCAGTACTCCGAGGGAGTGCAGAATAGTGTTGCAGTACTACGGGGAGTACAGAATAGTGTTGCAGTACTCCGACAGAGTACAGAATAGTGTTGCAGTAACCCGGGGGAGTGCAGAATAGTGTTGCACTAACCAGGGGGAGTGCAGAATAGTGTTGCAGTACTCCGAAAGAGTACAGAATAGTGTTGCAGTACTCCGAGGGAGTACAGAATAGTGTTGCAGAACTCCGGGGGAGTGCAGAATAGTGTTGCAGTGCTCCGGGGGAGTGCAGAATAGTGTTGCAGTAACCCGGGAGAGTACAGAACAGTGTTGCAGAACTCCGGGGCGTACAGAATAGTGTTGCAGTAACCCGGGGGAGTGCAGAATAGTGTTGCAGTAACCCGGGAGAGTACAGAATAGTGTTGCAGTACTCCGAGGGAGTACAGAATAGTGTTGCAGTACTCCGAGGGAGTACAGAATAGTGTTGCAGTACTCCGAGGGAGTACAGAATAGTGTTGCAGTACTCCGAGGAGTACAGAATAGTGTTGCAGTACTCCGGGGGAGTACAGAATAGTGTTGCAGTACTCCGAGGGAGTACAAAATAGTGTTGCAGTACTCCGTAGAATACAGAATAGTGTCGCAGTATTCCGGGGGAGTACAGAATAGTGTTGCAGTAACCCGGGAGAGTACAGAATAGTGTTTCAGTAACCCGGGAGAGTAGAGAATAGTGTTGCAGTACTCCGAGGGAGTAAAGAATAGTGTTGCAGTACTCCGAGGGAGTACAGAATAGTGTTGCAGTACTCCGAGGGAGTACAGAATAGTGTTTCAGTAACCCGGGAGAGTACAGAATAGTGTTGCAGTACTCCGGGGGAGTAAAGAATAGTGTTGCAGTACTCCGGGGGAGTACAGAATAGTGTTGCAGTACTCCGGGGGAGTAAAGAATAGTGTTGCAGTACTCCGGGGGAGTAAAGAATAGTGTTGCAGTACTCCGGGGGAGTACAGAATAGTGTTGCAGTACTCCGAGGGAGTACAGAATAGTGTTTCAGTAACCCGGGAGAGTACAGAATAGTGTTGCAGTACTCCGGGGGAGTAAAGAATAGTGTTGCAGTACTCCGGGGGAGTACAGAATAGTGTTGCAGTACTACGGGGAGTACAGAATAGTGTTGCAGTACTCCGAGGGAGTACAGAATAGTGTTGCAGTACTCCGAGGGAGTACAGAATAGTGTTGCAGTACTACGGGGAGTACAGAATAGTGTTGCAGTACTCCGAGGGAGTACAGAATAGTGTTGCAGTACTCCGGGGGAGTACAGAATAGTGTTGCAGTACTCCGAGGGAGTACAGAATAGTGTTGCAGTACTCCGAGGGAGTACAGAATTGTGTTGCAGTACTCCGAGGGAGTACAGAATAGTGTTGCAGTACTCCGGGGGAGTACAGAATAGTGTTGCAGTACTCCGAGGGAGTACAGAATAGTGTTGCAGTACTCCGGGGGAGTACAGAATAGTGTTGCAGTACTCCGAGGGAGTACAGAATAGTGTTGCAGTACTCCGGGGGAGTACAGAATAGTGTTGCAGTACTCCGGGGGAGTACAGAATAGTGTTGCAGTATTCCAGGGGAGTACAGAATAGTGTTGCAGTACTCCGAGGGAGTACAGAATTGTGTTGCAGTACTCCGAGGGAGTACAGAATAGTGTTGCAGTACTCCGGGGGAGTACAGAATAGTGTTGCAGTACTCCGGGGGAGTACAGAATAGTGTTGCAGTACTCCGGGGAGCACAGAATAGTGTTGCAGTACTCCGGGGGAGTACAGAATAGTGTTGCAGTACTCCGGGGAGCACAGAATAGTGTTGCAGTACTCCGGGGGAGTACAGAATAGTGTTGCAGTACTCCGAGGGAGTACAGAATAGTGTTGCAGTACTCCGGGGGAGTACAGAATAGTGTTGCAGTACTCCGGGGGAGTACAGAATAGTGTTGCAGTACTCCGGGGGAGTACAGAATAGTGTTGCAGTACCCCGGGGAGTACAGAATAGTGTTGCAGTACTCCGGGGAGTGCAGAAAAGTGTTGCAGTACTCCGAGGGAGTACAGAATAGTGTTGCAGTACTCCGGGGGAGTACAGAATAGTGTTGCAGTACTCCGGGGGAGTACAGAATAGTGTTGCAGTACTCCGAGGGAGTACAGAATAGTGTTGCAGTACTCCGAGGGAGTACAGAATAGTGTTGCAGTACTCCGGGGGAGTACAGAATAGTGTTGCAGTACTCCGGGGGAGTACAGAATAGTGTTGCAGTACTCCGAGGGAGTACAGAATAGTGTTGCAGTACTCCGAGGGAGTACAGAATAGTGTTGCAGTACTCCGAGGGAGTACAGAATAGTGTTGCAGTACTCCGAGGGAGTACAGAATAGTGTTGCAGTACTCCGAGGGAGTACAGAATAGTGTTGCAGTACTCCGAGGGAGTACAGAATAGTGTTGCAGTACTCCGAGGGAGTACAGAATAGTGTTGCAGTACTCCGGGGGAGTACAGAATAGTGTTGCAGTACTCCGGGGGAGTACAGAATAGTGTTGCAGTACTCCGAGGGAGTACAGAATAGTGTTGCAGTACTCCGGGGGAGTACAGAATAGTGTTGCAGTATTCCAGGGGAGTACAGAATAGTGTTGCAGTACTCCGGGGGAGTACAGAATAGTGTTGCAGTACTCCGGGGGAGTACAGAATAGTGTTGCAGTATTCCAGGGGAGTACAGAATAGTGTTGCAGTACTCCGAGGGAGTACAGAATAGTGTTGCAGTACTCCGAGGGAGTACAGAATAGTGTTGCAGTACTCCGGGGGAGTACAGAATAGTGTTGCAGTACTCCGAGGGAGTACAGAATAGTGTTGCAGTACTCCGGGGGAGTACATGAGCAATGTTAAAGTGCTCTCGAAGAGTACAGGATGTGTGTTGGAGTGCTCCAGGAGTGTACAGGATGGGTATTGGAGTGCTCCAGGAGTGTACAGGATGGGTGTTGGAGTGCTCCAGGAGTGTACAGGATGGGTGTTGGAGAGCTCTAGGAGTGTACAGGATGGGTGTTGGAGTGCTCCAGGAGTGAACAGGATGGTTGTTGGAGTGCTCCAGGAGTGTACTGGATGGTGGTTGTTGGAGTGCTCCTGGAGTGTACAGGATGGGTGTTGGAGTGCTCCAGGAGTGAGCAGGATGGTTGTTGGAGTGCTCCAGGAGTGTACAGGATGGGTGTTGGAGTGCTCCAGGAGAGTAGAGGATGGTTGTTGGAGTGCTCCAGGAGTGTACAGGATGGTTGCTGGAGTGCTCCAGGAATGTACAGGATGGGTGTTGGAGTGCTCCTGGAGTGTACAGGATGGTTGTTGGAGTGCTCCAGGAGTGTACGGGATGGGGGTTGGAGTGCTCCAGGAGTGTACAGGATGGTTGTTGGAGTGCTCCAGGAGTGTACAGGATGGGTGTTGGAGTGCTCCAGGAGAGTACAGGATGGTTGTTGGAGTGCTCCAGGAGTGTACAGGATGGGTGTTGGAGTGCTCCAGGAGTGTACAGGATGGTTGTTGGAGTGCTCCAGGAGTGTACAGGATGGTTGTTGGAGTGCTCCAGGAGTGTACAGGATGGGTGTTGGAGTGCTCCAGGAGTGTACAGGATGGTTGTTGGAGTGCTCCAGAAGTGTACAGGATGCTTGTTGGAGTGCTCCAGGAGTGTACAGGATGGGTGTTGGAGTGCTCCAGGAGTGTACAGGATGGGTGTTTGAGTGCTCCAGGAGTGTACAGGATGGGTGTTGGAGTGCTCCAGGAGTGTACAGGATGGGTGTTGGAGTGCTCCAGGAGTGTACAGGATGGGTGTTGGAGTGCTCCAGGAGTGCACAGGATGGGTGTTGGAGTGCTCCAGGAGTGTACAGGATGGGTGTTGGATTGCTCCAGGAGTGTACAGGATGGTTGTTGGAGTGCTCCAGGAGTGTACAAGATGGGTGTTGGAGTGCTCCAGAGTGTACAGGATATGTGTTGGAGTGCTCCAGGAGTGTACAGGATGGGTGTTGGAGTGCTCCAGGAGTGTACAGGATGGGTGTTGGAGTTCTCCAGGAGTGTACAGGATGGTTGTTGGAGTGCTCCAGGAGTGCACAGGATGGGTGTTGGAGTGCTCCTGGAGTGTACAGGATTGGTGTTGGAGTGCTCCAGGAGTGTACAGGATGTGTGTTGGAGTGCTCCAGGAGTGTACAGGATGGTTGTTGGAGTGCTCCAGGAGTGTACAGGATGGTTGTTGGAGTGCTCCAGGGGTGTACAGGATGTGTGTTGGAGTTCTCCAGGAGTGTACAGGATGTGTGTTGGAGTGCTCCAGGAGTGTACAGGATGGTTGTTGGAGTGCTCGAGGAGTTTACAGGATGGGTGTTGGAGTGCTCCAGGAGTGTATAGGATGGTTGTTGGATTGCTCCAGGAGTGTACAGGATGGGTGTTGGAGTGCTCCAGGAGTGTACAGAATGGTTGTTGGAGTGCCCCAGCAGTGTACACGATATGTGTTGGAGTGCTCCAGGAGTGTACAGGATGGTTGTTGGAGTGCTCCAGGAGTGTACAGGATGTGTGTTGGAGTGCTCCAGGAGTGTACAGGATGGGTGTTGGAGTGCTCCAGGAGTGTACAGGATGGTTGTTGGAGTGCTCCAGGAGTGTACAGGATGTGTGTTGGAGTGCTCCAGGAGTGTACAGGATGGTTGTTGGAGTGCTCCAGGAGTGTACAGGATGTGTTGGAGTGCTCCAGGAGTGTACAGGATGGGTGTTGTAGTGCTCCAGGAGTGTACAGGATGTGTGTTGGAGTGCTCCAGGGGTGTACAGGATGGGTGTTGGAGTGCTCCAGGAGTGTACAGGATGGGTGTTGGAGCGCTCCAGGAGTGTACAGGATGGTTGTTGGAGTGCTCCAGGAGTGCACAGGATGGGTGTTGGAGTGCTCCAGGAGTGAAAAGGATGGGTGTTGGAGTGCTCCAGGAGTGTACAGGATGGGTGTTGGAGTGCTCCAGGAGTGTACAGGATGGGTGTTGGAGTGCTCCAGGAGTGTACAGGATGGGTGTTGGAGTGCTCCAGAGTGTACAGGATGGGTGTTGGAGTGCTCCAGGAGTGTACAGGATGGGTGTTGGAGTGCTCCAGGAGTGTACAGGATGGGTGTTGGAGTGCTCCAGGAGTGTACAGGATGGGTGTTGGAGTGCTCCAGGAGTGTACAGGATGTGTGTTGGAGTGCTCCAGGAGTGTACTGGATGGTTGTTGGAGTGCTCCTGGAGTGAGCAGGATGGGTGTTGGAGTGCTCCAGGAGTGTACACAATGGTTGTTGGAGTGCTCCAGGAGTGTACATGATATGTGTTGGAGTGCTCCAGGAGTGTACACAATGGTTGTTGGAGTGCTTCTGGAGTGTCCTGCTTCCTTGCAGTAATAAGAACATAAGAACATAAGAAAGGAGGAACACTGCAGCAGGCCTGTTGGCCCATACTAGGCAGGTCCTTTACAATCCTTCCCACTAACAAAATATTTGCCCAACCTAATTATACAAGTCCCACTCAAATCCAACCCCTCTCACTCATGTATTTATCCAACCTAAATTTGAAACTACCCTACGTTTTAGCTTCAGTAATCCTACTAGGTAGACTGTTCCACTCATCACATACCCTATTTCCAAACCAATACTTTCCTATATCCTTTCGAAATCTAAACTTATCTAACACCTAGGTACCTACTTGCTTGCTAGGTGAACGGGGACAGTATGTGTAAGGAAACACGCCCAAGGTTTTCACCCTTGCCGGGAATCGAACCACGGAGACTCAGTGTGTGAGGCGAGAATGTTGCTTACCATACCAGGAAACACCGTGGTAAACAATGTAAACAAGAGTATACACATGTTATGAACAAACAAAACGTGTATTACATAGATTAAACCCAAAATACCCTAATAAGGTCAAACAATGTACTAGTTTACCTATGTGTCAGGTGACTGACATGGGTCGTGTTTTCTGACTGATGACTTTTGGTCTTCAATTTACCTCTGCCCGAAATACTCAGATATGTCATTGTCTTTCTTTGTATTTAAAATTTTATACAATGTAAATTACACACTATAACTTTTGCAAAGAAATAAAGATTGTATTGTATCAGCAAGCCTGGGATGTGTTTTCTTTAGGCTGCCCAGAAATAATTTGGTTTTCGTCTTTCTTTTGACGTTTCTCTGTCTAGCTTTATCATGGCTAACTCAGTTATTTTAACCATTTAAGATAGGTTTTTATTTAGGGGAAACTGGAAATGATTTAGATACAGCAGTTTAAATTTGTGCACAGATGCTGTGGGCACACAAATACATTATGGAGATTATTATTATTATTATTATTAAAGATTCGCCGGTATTCTCCCGGCTCGGGCCTTTTCCAAGTGGTGGCCCGGCCTTGGCTCCCTCTTTAGGGAGTGTCTGAGACCTAAGTCTCCCATGGGAGGAGGCACAAGTACCTCCTGATCGAACGAATGAACGAACAAGTGCAGGTAAGATCCCAATGGGATGAGCGGGGAAGACGGGACAGACAAAGAATAGCACTGGAGAGGAGTGTTCTTAGTCGTAGAAATAGAACCAGGGCTTTACCCAGCAGCTAAGGCGATCGTGGGACAGACTTGGAGAAAAAACGGGAAAAGTGCAAGCTGTGTATGCAACAGTCTCGTGGTAGGTGAGGTCTTTGAGTCTCGAGAGCTGGAAGTTTCCAGGTCGCAGGAGAGCGCAGGCAGGTAGGACCATCAGGGGGCAGCAGACATGTGGGGGGTTATTTTAGTAGTTGAGGAGGCAGGTTTGCAGTGGAGCCATTTGCAAACTTCTTGAAGCTGCTCCTGGAGAGGTGGTATAGCGTTGTCTTGTTGGAAAAAGTGAAACGAAGAAGCTTGATGAACTCAAGAACTTGCGTGAGTGTGAAGTGAAGAGGTGATTCACAGGCATACTTGACTGTCCCATCACCGAGGCCTTTGAAGAGTTCAGAGCAGGTCATGGTGTCAGCGTTCGAGGGAGAAGTGTAGAAAGTAAGGTTTTCCCAAGAGGGTGTGCTGGAGTCGTCGCTATCTGCTTCGTCGGGGGATTCGTCAGAAAATTCTTGTTCAGTTGTTTCTACAGTGATTGTGTCAAGAGGAGGCTGGGAGTCTAGAGTATTTGCGGTCTGGCTGGTTGTTGGTGGTTGTTGAGAGGTGGTAGTGGTCACTGGGTGTGGTTCAGGAGTGTTTTTTTGGGGCAGAGTCAGGATTTGGGCCTGAAGTTGATGTGAAGTTAGCGATGTTTGGGATAATCTTGAGGAAGTTCCTGACTATGGAACTGAACTTCTCCAGGCCGAGGGACTGACAACCTCAAATTCTACGACTACAAGGGTGATGGACTGATTACATCGTCTTCACATCTCTACTGTTCCTGCCTACTTTCTGTATTCGACTGAAGAAGCCTACTGTGTAGGCGAAACGTTTCGTAATAAAGTTGTCTAACTGTTGCATATGTGTCTTACCTAACAACCTGTCGGTATTGTATACCATTTTGATGTTCAAGTCCTATGATGTTGGCGAGTCAGGAAAGTTGAATGACGACATGTTGTTAAGACGGAATAGTTCGTTAATTGTAGTGTTGAATGTGCCTGGGCTTGCTGCATTTTCAAGGTGTGCATACATCATGCAGCACAACACCTTAGAGGGAGCAGCGTCAGGGAGTGCAGAAAGGGAATTGCTGGATAGAGATGACTGCTGTGTGGCTTGTAGAATTCTGGTGGTGTCCGACTGGAGTTTTGAAATGGCGGCATATGTCGGCGATTTGGGACTATTCTTCTTGGTTTCTTCTTTATTTTTTTCGACATTACTTCTTTTCGTAGTGGGCATTTAGCTGCAAGGGTATGATGAGTACCCTTGCAGTTAAGACATGTTGGAGTGGCAATGGTCGTGGTGCAGCTTTGAAGTCATGACCTTCTTTTCCACAGGTAGAACAGAACTTTTTGTCTTTAATGGGACAGTCCTTGGTTGAATGTTGATAAGAGTAGCAGTTCCAACAGGGAGAGACGTGGGCAAAACGTTCAGGTTCAATGTGGCGTGGATGTATGTGGTAATATGAGATAGCTAGTCCATTAGAGAGCGCTTGGGTAGCCATATCTATGTTTGAAAAGGTGATTTTGATCATAGATGAGGCATTGGGAATTCGTGTGATGGTGTCTACAGAGGCCCAGGTGTTTTGGTCTTCGATAGAGGTCTTCAGTTCATCCATAAGAACATAAGAACATAAGAAAGGAGGAACACTGCAGCAGGCCTGTTGGCCCATACTAGGCAGGTCCTTTACAATTCATCCCGCTAACAAACATTTGACCTACCCAATTTTCAATGCTACCCAAGAAATAAGCTCTGATGTGCAAGTCCCACTCAAATCCAACCCATCCCACTCATGTATTTATCCAACCTAAATTTGAAACTACCCAAAGTCCTAGCCTCAATAACCCAACTAGGTAGACTGTTCCACTCATCTACTACCCTATTTCCAAACCAATACTTTCCTATGTCCTTTTTAAATCTAAACTTATCTAATTTAAATCCATTACTGCGGGTTCTCTCTTGGAGAGATATTCTCAAGACCTTGTTAATATCCCCTTTATTAATACCTATCTTCCACTTATACACTTCGATCAGGTCTCCCCTCATTCTTCGTCTAACAAGTGAATGTAACTTAAGAGTCTTCAATCTTTCTTCATAAGGAAGATTTCTAATGCTATGTATTAATTTAGTCATCCTACGCTGAATGTTTTCTAACGAATTTATGTCCATTCTGTAATATGGAGACCAGAATTGAACTGCATAATCTAGGTGAGGCCTTACTAATGATGTATAAAGCTGCAGTATGACCTCTGGACTTCTGTTGCTTACACTTCTTGATATAAATCCCAGTAATCTATTTGCCTTATTACGTACGCTTAGGCATTGCTGTCTTGGTTTAAGGTTGCTGCTTACCATAACCCCCAAGTCCTTTTCGCAATCTGTATGGTTAAGTTCTACATTATTTAACTTATAAGTGCTAGGGTTATGGACACTCCCTAGCTTCAGAACCTTGCATTTATCTACATTGAACTGCATCTGCCACTTTTCTGACCAAGAGTAGAGTTTGTCTAAATCCTCCTGAAGTTCCCTAACATCTACGTTTGAATCAATTATCCTACCTATCTTCGTGTCATCGGCGAATTTGCTCATATCACTAGTAATTCCTTCATCAAGATCATTGATATATATTATAAACAACAACGGGCCCAAGACTGATCCCTGTGGATCAGTCTTCATCCGTTGATATGGATGTGATTATCTTATCCAATTGTTTAACAAAAACTGAACGTTTCGCCAGCAAGGAGGGAGACGGTGATATGATGAATTGTCGGTCTCGTAATGTATTCATTGCAGTGTCGTCCATAAGATTAGCTGCTTCATTGTCGTCGGTGCAGACGACAATAAAGGAGTCCTTGAGTGAGTGGATCGCTGTGAATTTGAGATGTAGGCAGGTCCTTATAGCGGCAGCAAGTAATAGTTTAGTGGAATCATTTATAACACCACTGGTTGGTTTGATTTTAACACGATGTGCGAACATTGTCGAACAAGTAGAGGTTCCCCTCCCCAACGGGAATCGTAGGGAGACTGAAGCAGAAGCACCGTAGAGCACCGTAGTCGTGGAGATTCTGAAAAAGAAAGACCTCCTGATCTTTGAGACCAACTGTCCCCAGGCCTAGCCACAAGCTAGGCCTCTCTGGTTTGCCATCCCCGCCCCAAGGGGCCTAATGGGAATGACAGTCTTGTGAGCTGCAAGCTCTGGCTCAGGCACCTACCCTACCCTAGAAGGGCTGGGCATGGTGTCGATCCCATTATGTAGATTCCACCTTGCACTAAGGTCTCCAGTGTAAATAAGTCACATTGTTCGACTTTATGGAGTTATTCAAAAAAAAAAAAAAAAAAATAATAATAATAATAATAATAATAATAATAATAATAATAATAATAATAATAATAATAATAATAATAATAATAATAATAATAATAATAATAATAATATCTTTATTTCTACAAGTACACGTACAAGGTATACAGTTGTGCAAGAAAGGTATAAAATACCGACAATATGAAAGTTAAGACACATGTGCAACATCTGGGTATCTTTATTGTAGACGTTTCGCCATCCAGTGGCTTTATCAATACAGATTCTAGGACATAATTAGAAGACAGTAGAACTATATACAAAAGATGAGGTAATCAGTCCCTCAGCCTTGGAGTTAGTGTTCACAGCATCGTGGTGGAGGAGAATCTGGAGCAAAGGCAAGAAGACTGGCGGTTATATAGGCGTCAGTGGATAAGGACGGGCAGCAGACGAGGGCAAAGTCACTGGTAGGCGGGATTCCCCAGTGGAAGTAGGTCCTACCCAAAGGGATGGGTTAGTTGTAGCAGCCGTGAAGAAGGTCTTGTAGATGTCCTCTGAACCAAGATTCCATGATGTTGCAGTGTCTGATAAGTTGTGCAAGAAAGGTATAAAATACCGACAATATGAAAGTTAAGATTACCTCATCTTTTGTATATAGTTCTACTGTCTTCTAATTATGTCCTAGAATCTGCATTGATAAAGCCACTGGATGGCGAAACGTCTACAATAAAGATACCCAGATGTTGCACATGTGTCTTAACTTTCACAAGGTATACAGTCCTAGCTGACATCAATGACATACTACATTATAATAAGCCGCTTGTCATGCAGAGCATTTCGGGTAAATTAGGCCAGTTTTGCCCCAGGATGCGACCCACACCAGTCGACTAACACCCAGGTACCCATTTTACTGGTGAGAAACATAGACAACCGGTGTAAGGAAACACGACCAATGTTTCTACCCTGGGCGTGTGAAGTGAGACCTCTAACCACCAGGCCACGGGGCACTATATGTTTCTTACCATGTATGAGTCTTAAACTCTTACTGATCTGGGTGTTATCTTACTGTTGTAACGTGATACCCTGGTTTTATATAGTAATTCATAAAGAAATGAAGCGACGACAACCCAGTAACGCCAAGAAAGTAAGTACGCAAGTAAATAAGTAAGTACGCAAGTAAATAAGTATGTAAACCATACCCCCGGCCGGGATTGAACCCGCGGTCATAGAGTCTCAAAACTCCAGCCCGTCGCGCTAGCCACTAGACCAGCTAGCCACTAGACCAGCTGGTCTAGTGGCTAGCGCGACGGGCTGGAGTTTTGAAATAAGTATGTACTTAAGTAAATAAATAAGCAAGAGGTGTATTTCTTTCAGCTTATATACGCTGGGAGTTTAATTTAATCCCTATTTAGTAGGTGTGTGTGTTTGTGTGTGAGTACTCACCTAATTGTGATTGCAGGGGTCGATTCATAACTCCTGGCCCCGCCAGGAGCTATGAATCGACCCCCGTGTGTTTGTGTATCGGTGTTTGCATGTTTATGTATATGCATAATACCTACCTTGAAAAACACAGAAAATCCTCCATACTTTGAATACTTTAATTAAATCTCCAATCATCACTGTCTGAAACCCCATATATCATCTGTCGTTTCACATCACCTCTGCCTCATCCACTAATTCAGGTTAAGCACCCTTATGTGCGGCAGTGACATGATGGGTGACAACACAAGTTTTCAGTGTCCTTCAGGTTGTACAAGAATGGTATACAATACTGACAAGATGAAAATTAAGACACATGTACATCTGGGTATCATTATTTTAGACGTTTCGCCATCCAGTGGCTTTATCAATACAGATTCTAAGACATGATTTGAAGACAGTAGAACTGTATACAAAATATGAGGTAACCAGTCCCTCAGCGTTGAGGTAATCAGTCCCTCAGGCTGAGGGACTGATTACCTTAACTTTTGATATAGTTCTACTGTCTTCAAATTATGTCCTATAATTTATATTGATAAAACCACTGGATGGCGAAACGTCGGGGTCACTCAGGTTGAGGGAATATTGTCAGGATTATTTTACGCCCTTAAACTAATTGATCACTTCCAGATCACTCCTCAAGTTGTTCTTCACTTCTATATATCTTTAGTTAGGCCTCATTTAGCTTATGCTGCACAGTTCTGGTCACTGTATTACAGAATGGATATAAATGCTCTGGGAAACGTACAAATGAGGATGACAAAGTTGATCCGATGTATCAGAAATTTTCCCTATGAGGACAGACTGAGGCCCTGAATCTGTACTCTCTAGAAAGGCGTAGAATTGGAGGGATATGACTAAGGTGTATAAATGGAAAACAGGAATAAATAAAGGGGATGTAAATAACAAATCCCCAGGCCCTGGTGAACTGTATGCAAGGGTTCTAAAGGAATGTAAAGAGGAGCTTAGCAAACCTTTGGCTAATCTTTTCAACATATCACTACAAACTGGCATGGTGCCAGATAAGTGGAAAATAGCAAATGTGATACCTATTTTCAAAGCAAGTGACAGGTCCTTAGCTTCGAACTATAGACCAATAAGCCTAACCTCCATAGTGGGAAAATTTATGGAGTCAATAATTGCCGAGGCAGTTTGTAGCCACTTTGAAAAGCATAAATTAATCAACGAATTTCAGCATGGTTTTACAAAGGGGCGTTCCTGCCTTACGAATTTATTAACTTTTTTCACTAAGGTATTTGAGGAGGTAGATCATGGTAATGAATATGATATTGTGTATATGGACTTCAGTTAGGCTTTTGACTGGGTCCCACATCAGAGACTATTGAGGAAAATTAAGGCACATGGAATAGGAGGAGAAATTTTTTCCTGGATAGAGGCATGGTTGACAAATAGGCAGCAGAGAGTTTGCATAAATGGGGAGAAATCAGAGTGGGGAAGCGTCACGAGCGGTGTTCCACAGGGGTCAATGTTGGGCCCCCTGCTGTTCACAATCTACATAAACGACATAGATGAGGGCATAAAGAGCGACATCAGCAAGTTTGCCGATGACACCAAAATAGGCCGTCGAATTCATTCTGACGAGGACATTAGAGCACTCCAGGAAGATTTGAATAGACTGATGCAGTGGTCAGAGAAGTGGCAGATGCAGTTTAATATAGACAAATGCAAAGTTCTAAATGTTGGACAGGACAATAACCATGCCACATATAAACTAAATAATGTAGATCTTGAAAGTTAAGACACATGTGCAACATCTGGAAATCTTTATTGTAGACGTTTCGCCATCCAGTGGCTTAATCAATACAGATTCTAGGACATAATAGGAAGACAGTAGAACTATATACAAAAGATGAGGTAATCAGTCCCTCAGCCTTGGAGTTAGTGTTCACAGCATCGTGGTGGAGGAGAATCTGAAGCAAAGGGAAGAAGACTGGCGGTTATATAGGCGTCAGTGGATAGGGACGGGCAGCAGACGAGGGCATAGTCACTGGTAGGCGGGATTCCCCAGTGGAAGTAGGTCCTTCCCAAAGAGATGGGTTAGTTGCAGCAGCCGTGAAGAAGGTCTTGTAGATGTCCTCTGAACAACTTGTCAGACACTGCAACATCATGGAATCTTGGTTCAGAGGACATCTACAAGACCTTCTTCACGGCTGCTGCAACTAACCCATCTCTTTGGGAAGGACCTACTTCCACTGGGGAATCCCGCCTACCAGTGACTATGCCCTCGTCTGCTGCCCGTCCCTATCCACTGACGCCTATATAACCGCCAGTCTTCTTCCCTTTGCTTCAGATTCTCCTCCACCACGATGCTGTGAACACTAACTCCAAGGCTGAGGGACTGATTACCTCATCTTTTGTATATAGTTCTACTGTCTTCCTATTATGTCCTAGAATCTGTATTGATAAAGCCACTGGATGGCGAAACGTCTACAATAAAGATTTCCAGATGTTGCACATGTGTCTTAACTTTCATATTGTCGGTATTTTATACCTTTCTTGCACAATGTAGATCTTAATATTACGGATTGCGAAAAAGATTTAGGAGTTCTGGTTAGCAGTAATCTGAAACCAAGACAACAGTGCATAAGTGTTCGCAATAAAGCTAATAGAATCCTTGGCTTCATATCAAGAAGCATAAATAATAGGAGTCTTCAGGTTGTTCTTCAACTCTATACATCCTTGGTTAGGCCTCATTTAGATTATGCTGCACAGTTTTGGTCGCCGTATTACAGAATGGATATAAATGCTCTGGAAAATGTACAAAGGAGGATGACAAAGTTGATCACATGTATCAGAAACCTTGGTGATAAATACCGACAAGTTGGTTTAGAAAGACACGTGAGCAAACACTATGACATATTTATTAGAAAACGTTTCGGTCCTGGGACCTTGATCACTTCTAACGTGTTAGAAGTGATCAAGGTCCCAGGACCGAAACGTTTTCTAATAAATATGTCATAGTGTTTGCTCACGTGTCTTTCTAAACCATCAGAAACCTTCCCTATGAGGATAGACTAAGGGCCCTGAATCTGCACTCTCTAGAAAGACGTAGAATTAGGGGGGATATGATTGAGGTGTATAAATGGAAGACAGGAATAAATAAAGGGGATGCAAATAGTGTGCTGAAAATATCTAGCCTAGACAGGACTCGCAGCAATGGTTTTAAGTTGGAAAAATTCAGATTCAGGAAGGATATAGGAAAGTACTGGTTTGGTAATTGAGTTGTGGATGAGTGGAACAAACTCCCAAGTACAGTTATAGAGGCCAGAACTTTGTGTAGCTTTAAAAATAGGTTGGATAAATACATGAGTGGATGTGGGTGGGTGTGAGTTGGACCTAATAGCTTGTGCTACCAGGTCGGTTGCCGTGTTCCTCCCTTAAGTCAATGTGACCTGACCTGACTGGGTTGGGTGCATTGGCTTAAGCCGGTAGGAGACTTGGACCTGCCTCGCATGGGCCAGTAGGCCTGCTGAAGTGTTCCTTCGTTCTTATGTTCTTATGTTCTTAAATAGCGTGCTAAAAATATCTAGCCAAGACAGAACTCGCAACAATGGTTTCAAGTTGGAAAAAATCAGATTCAGGAAGGATATAGGAAAGCACTGGTTTGGTAATAGAGTTGTGGATGAGTGGAACAAACTCCCCAGTACAGTCATAGAAGCTAAGACCTTGCGTAATTTTAAAAATAAGTTAGATAAATACATGAGTGGGTGTGGGTGGGTGTGAGTTGGACCTGACTAGCTTGTGCTAATAGGTCGGATGCCGTGATCCTTCCTTAAGTGGATGTGACCTGGACTTGCTTCACATAGGCCAGTAGGCCTGCTGTAGTGTTCCTTATTTCGTATGTTCTTATATTCTTCTGAAGAGGAAGAGGAGGAGAAAGCGGATGAGGAGGAGATAGAGGTGGAAGAGGAGCAGGAAGACACACCAACTTTTTCTAGCTGAGAGAAGGGTCAGTGGAGCATGAAAGAATGTGACCAAGAGAAGGAAATTGATTGATTAGTATTCCTCTTGCACTCTGAGATCGCCGGGGGAAGGTGTGAGGGGGAGGTAACGGCAGGTCAGACGGGGGAGTAGGTGTGATAGAAACGAAACTAAAGGGAACGAACATGAGAAAAAGGAGCACTACAGCAGGGCTACTGGCCCATGTTAGGCAGGTCCCAGTCGTCTACTAGCCTAGGCCAGAAGGAAAGGGAACGGGAATAGACACATTAAACAGGAATATTTGCATTAACTACTCAGTAGTGGTGGGGTTGGTGGTAGTGGTGGTGGTAGTATTGGTGGTGGTGGTATTGATGGTGGTAGTAGTGGTGGCGGTAGTAGTGGTGGTGGTAGTAGTGGTGGTGGTAGTAGTGGGGTTGGTAGTAATGGTGGTGGTGGTAGTGGTAGTGGTAGTAATGGTGGTGGTGGTATAGGTGGTGGTAGTAGTGGTGGTGGTAGTGGTGGTGGTGGTAGTGGTGGTGGTAGTGGTGGTGGTGGTAGTGGCGGTGGTGGTAGTAGTGGTGGTGGTAGTAGTGGTGGTGGTAGTAGTGGTGGTGGTAGTGGTGGTGGTGGTAGTATTGGTAGTGATAGTAGTGATAGTAGTGGTAGTATTGGTAGTGGTAGTAGTGGTAGTAATGGTAGTGGTAGTAGTGGTGGTGGTGATAGTAGTGGTGGTGGTAGTAACGGTGGTAGTAGTAGTAGTGTTGGTGGTAGTGGCAGCAATGGTAGTGGTAGAAGCAGTAGTTAAGCAGTGATAGAGATAGCACTAAAAGATGTGGTAGCGGTAGAGAGAGAAAAAATAAGGGAGTTAGAGGGAAGAGACAGTAGTGAAGATAGTACTGCCATTACTACCATCTTATTGCAACTTCTACCATTGTTGCACTACATTTTCTGGTACTACTATTAACCACTACTACCACTATTCTACCACCACTATTACTACCACCACTACTACTTATCGTCCCCGCGTCCATCTCGCATTTACATTCTGGCTTCCTTCCCTTCCATGATTCTTTTGGTTCTCCCGTCTTGATGGTAAACAATCTATTTGGCAAAAAATAATAACGAGAACAGAAAAAATAACAGCGTGACTGCAACAATACAATAAACCCACTCGTAGGAGACCGAAACGTATACCGATGTTTAGGTCTACTTGGACCATTAAATAGTCGAAAATTAGACACTTATGACAAGTTGTTCCATCCTGGACCCAAACATCGTCGTAGTCCACAGTCTCCCGTGTGGTTTATTTAATGAATGTAATAAGAGCAACATTGATATGCTACGATGAACATCAAAATGGTATACAATACCGACAGGTTGTTAGGTAAGACACATATGCAACAGTTAGACAACTTTATTCCGAAACGTTTCGCCTACACAGTAGGCTTCTTCAATCGAATACAGAAAGTAGGCAGGAACAGTAGAGATGTGTTCCTGCCTACTTTCTGTATTCGACTGAAGAAGCCTACTGTGTAGGCGAAACGTTTCGGAATAAAGTTGTCTAACTGTTGCATATGTGTCTTACCTAACAACATTGATATGCCACACATTCTTTAGTGTAACATTTATTAAATGGAGTAAAACATCAAAGAAAAAATGAACATAGTTAAATAAACAGAATACATTAGAATATATAATCTGAAAGGTATATTTGTGTTATTTACCGATTATTTCGGTGTATATACACTCAAAGAGGCAGTGTAAATGGCCCAAGTCGATCCCAATATTCTCAACTGCTGATGCATAGGTTAAATATATATAGCCGTGGTAATAGGCCTCGTGTAGTCGACAGGCTTGAAACCTAACAAACGAACCAGCATCAGAATAATAGCGTGTGTAAAACGAATGATGTTCATCTTCCAATATACATAGACTCTGGTTTCGTACCATCTGTCATTCCTAATCCTGAAGCTGTGTATATGATTTGCTTCTATCACATCTCATTGTTCATTCCCCTTCTTTTGTGTCTCTAAATCACAAACAAAAAAGAAGATAATGTGCACAAAAAAAATAAATCAAATTACTTCCATAATTTTTCCTGTTGTAGACGAGGTAAGAATAACGGAACGTAGTTTTCCTGTTGTAGACGAGGTAAGAATAACGGAACGTAGTTTTCCTGTTGCAGACGACACACGCAGACATGGCAAAAATAACGGGAAGTATTCTTGTTGCGGACGAAGCAGCGATAACGGGAAGTACTGCCTCTGTTGCAAACGTGGCAACAGTAACGGGAGGTACTCTGTTGCAGAGGTGGCAATAATAACGGGATGTTCTGGATTAGTTTAACATGTCACTGCCTCGCCTCCAGGGTAAAACCACAAGAATTTTGACATTAAAAACATATATACTCATAATAACGGGAGGGCAGCTGGTTTGTACTCACCGAGTTGTGATTGCAGGGTTCGAGTCATAGCTCCTGGCCCCGCCTCTTCACTGGTCGCTACTAGGTCACTCTTCCTGCTCCGTGAGCTTTATCATTCCTCTTCTTAAAATTATGTATGGATCCTGCCTCCACTACATCACTTCCCAGACTACTCCACTTCCTGACAACTCTGTGATTGAAGAAATACTTCCTAACATCCCTGTGATTCATCTGAGTCTTCAACTTCCAATTGTGACCTCTTGTTGCTGTGTCCCATCTCTGGAACATCCTGTCTCTGTCCACCTTGTGTGTGTGTGTGTGTGTGTGTGTGTGTGTGTGTGTGTGTGTGTGTGTGTGTGTGTGTGTGTGTGTGTATATATATGTGTGTGTGTGTATATATACATATATATATGTGTGTGTGTGTGTGTGTGTGTGTGTGTGTGTGTGTGTGTGTGTGTGTGTGTGTGTGTGTGTGTGTGTGTGTGTGTGTGTGTGTGTGTGTATGTGTGTGTGCGTGTGTGTATGAGATATCCACATACTGACTCGTACGAAAAATATACGAACAACTGGTGGCAATATTTTCGGTCTCACTGGAGATCCTCCTCAGGAAATACAAAACCAGTTGAATTGAAACCCTATATTTGTAAACAAGTAAGATGCGTGCAAAATGGGATCACTAAAGTAGCTGCTAGCAATATGATAAGAATGACTCATGTGCAACAGTTTCGTTTACACAGTAGATTTCTTCAGTCGAATAAAAAAGAGGCAGCAGAAGCAGCAGAGATAACAAGACGATATAATGAGCCCATCTCTAAACTACATCTTCGAGGATGATGGACTGTTTATAACTCTTTACAGGTTTACTGCTTCTAATGCCTCCTCGGTATTCGACTGTAGAAGCCTACTGTGCAGGAGAATTTTTTCGGAATAAAGCTACCCAACTGTTGCTAGGCTAGGACCTTGGGTAGCTTTAAGAAGAGACTGGACAAATATATGAGCGGGAGGGGTTGGGTTTGATTGGTGTTCGGGGGTGCGGGAGTTGTTTCTTGAGTATCTTTAGGTAGATGTCGTTTTGATAAGGACCTGCCTCATATGGGCCAGTAGGCCTTCTGCAGTGTTCCTACATTCTTATGTTCTTATGTTATGTTCTTATATGCCTTACTTGTCAGTATTGTATACCATCATCATATTCTGCCAGTAACAGAAGAACAGTAAGTATGCTGGTTTCTGAACGACGACTCCACCCCCAGGATGCTCTAACCTGCACAACACTATTTTTCCTCATCTCGGAGTTAGCCTAGCATAAATTAATCAAATTCCTATGAAGGCGGCCTGACGTAACATTTACGAAGGTCTCGGATCAATGTACGTGGTCACAGGTACATATCAACTTGGTCTTCATCTGCCGAGTTCACACACACTGCAGCTGCTGCGTGTGACACAGCAGCTGCTGCGTGTGACACTGCAGCTGCTGCGTGTGACACTGCAGCTGCTGCGTGTGACACTGCAGCTGCTGCGTGTGACACTGCAGCTGCTGCGTGTGACACTGCATCTGCTGCGTGTGACACAGCAGCTGCTGCGTGTGACACAGCAGCTGCTGCATGTGACACTGCAGCTGCTGCGTGTGACACTACAGCTGCTGCGTGTGGCACAGCAGCTGCTGTATGTGAATGCTTGGACAAGACAGCGGATAATTGGAAAGTGACTGTCGACTCTGGCTACTTCCACTTCCACCTGCAGCAGTTATCACTGGAGAATTGAACGCTTCTTGATAGTGATCCAAGATCATTTTGAGATAATAAAAATAATAATAATAATAATAATAATAATAATAATAATAATAATAATAATAATAATAATAATAATAATAATAAAATATTTTCATTTTTTATGATAATTATCAATAAATGTATTAATATATTTAATACATATGGTTAAAATAATAACCATGGTTTTTAAAGAGGTTGACCGGTAAGCCACAGCTGGAGCTTTCTGTCAGATGACCGGAAGCTCCAGCTGTGGGTCATCATATAACTTAAGACCCGCGTCAGGGAGCACCTGTCCTGTTTCCTGATAACCTTATACCTACCTATTAATATATATTACGAACACAGGTAAAGAATGGCCTGTGACCTGGTCGTAATGGGGTTTTGGAGCAAACAAACTCAGCATATAGAGTATAATGTATATTTTACCCTCACCCACTATATACAAATATGTACACTATATACAGATGGAATAGTAAGTGTACGTGACGGTGACAGATGGCAAAGCAAAAGCCAGAGACCGTGCAGTCAGTGCACCATACTCAACCAGCAGGTAGGCAAGTCTGCCAAATGCTGACAGCAAGTGAACCACATTGCCTCAGCACTTGGCGAGCTCATCTGTGATTGGTCAATGAGCCAAGGTACTGATTTAACGACGGGTATTGATCGTTAAACCCTTAGCACCTGGTTTGCTGGTTGGGAGGCAGCCTATATGGGAGTGTGACATACGCTGAATGAATTGTAACATACTCTTTGCATGCCACACCCCACCCCAAAAGGGCTCTAATAGCTAGGACAAGGACTTCACCTCCATGGGTAGCATGCTGCCATAGTCCTGAACAATAAAGGAACTGCCTTTCCTCTCAACCATCCAACTCATTAGATAGTGCGTAACTTTTTTCGAGACTCAAAGTCAAAATCTATCCTAGATAGAGACAGCAGACAGTAAGGCTAACGTTGGTTCAAGACATCTGCGGACGGCAGCAGAATGTCCCCTCACTAGAAAAAAAGAATAACATTAAAACACATTTTATAATGAGGGGGGGGAGCTAAGCTACCCATATGGTTCCTAACACACCCTGATCTAAATTAAACACGGGAAATTGAATCAGACAACTTACTTTCCTTGCCGGCAATATGGACGAGCTTAATATTGTAAGGTTGCAGCCTGAGACTCCATCTCATCAGACTTGTGTTGTGGTTTTTCATGGTGTTGAGGAAACCAGAGTATTGCGATCACTGTAGACTGACCACTTGGGACGACTGCCCCACGTACACATAGAAATGTTTCAATGCAAGTATCAGAGCGAGGGCTTCTTTCTCAATGGTGGCATAGGCCCTTTGGTGAAGCTGATACTTGGCAGAAAAGTAGGCCATAGGCTGCAGCCTCTCTCCCCCAAATTTATGTAGGAGTACTGCCCCTACCCCTGACTCACATGCATCAACCTGTAATATAAAAAGTTTTGAAAAATCGGGAGACAGGAGAATGGGTGAAGTACATAGTGGCCGTTTGGCTTTATTAAAAGATTCTTGGCACTCTGGGGTCCATTGAAATTTTTGTTTCTGACTGGTAAGTGAGGTTAGGGGGGCTACAACATCTGTAAAGTTCTTACAGAATCGTCTGTAGAAACCTACCATCCATAAGAAATGCTGGAGGAATTTTCTATCACGAGGTACTGGGTAATTTTTAATGGTAAGAATTTTAGCAAATTTAGGAGCCACTTCACCACTACCTACTTCATGGCCCAAAAAAAGTAATAGACAGGCCAAAAGATGACTTACACAAATTAACAGTTAACTGGAAACTCTTAAACTTCTCAAAGAAAGCTTTAAGTCGGGAAATATGTTGGTCCCACGTATCAGACACTAGTACTATATCGTCCAGATAAGCTGCTGTGCCTTCTAGTCCTTTAATAGCCAGATGGATCAGCTTTTGGAACGTTGCTGGCGAGTTCCACATTCCGAATGGGGTCACTGTATATTGATAGTGACCTCTTGGAATTACGAAGGCAGAAATTTCCTTCACTTAATCTGTCAAAGGTACCTGACAGTAACCTTTAAAACAAAAGTAGCCTTACCCACAAAGTCGACTACGTCATCCTAATGTGGCAGAGGGTAAGTATCTGGTATAGTTACCTCATTCACCTCATTTTGTACACATTCGAAAATCTCCATCAGACCTCTTAACAAGGATACACGATGAAGCCCACAGACTGGATGACTCCTCCACTAATCCGTCTTCTAACAGAATTAGTTCTGTAGTGGGAGAGTTTAATAGGCTTAATGTTTCCAACATCTACATCGTGATATCCCAGGGTATATTTTTTCGGGACATCCGAAAATATGTAGGGTAAGTTTGTAAGAGTGCAGTTAGACTTATTATTTGATTTTTAGACAGCCCCATTAAAGGGCTAAGGTCCTTGAGGAGGACAGAATTAGGAAACTTAACTTGATTATTATAATTATTACAATCATGGGGGAGCACTAAACCCGTATGATTATACAGCGCATATGGGGGGTGGAAGGTATTCAGGCTCAATTCAGGGAATCAGAGCACAGATCTAATTCCCTGGATCAAGAGCCCTTCACCAGCATCAAGGAAACTTATCTTGAATTTCTGGTATGGTTCAATTTACATCAGATATTTTGCCTGTGATTTGCATGGGTCCCATAAATCTAGCTTTTAAGGTGTGGCCAGGTATAGGGTCCTGCACCAACACATTGTCTCCTGGAATGAAGGAGCGAAACTTTGTGTTTCTGCCATACCTCTGTTTCATAGTGTTTTAAGTAGATTTTAAGTTAGCCTTAGCCAACTGACGGGCCACCTGCAACCTTGAAGAAGGGTTATAGAGTGCTATGCAGGCGTCTTCTCCCATCTATTCCTCCTTGAGCACTCACAGAGGACCTAGTACGTTGTGCCCTAAGATTAGCTCAAATGAACTGTACACTGTGGATTCCTGCACAGTTTCCCTCATTGCGAACAGCAACAGAGGAAGTGGTTCGTCCCAGTCTGTAGGAAAATGCATGCAAAAGGGTCTCATCATAGTTTTGAACGTGTGATGAAATCTTTCCAAGGCGCCTTGGGACTGAGGATGATAGGCAGTGAATAATTTATGAATTATACCTAGGTTAGTTAAAGCCTTAAGTAAATTTATTCCTTATTTTGGCATTCCTAAGTCTATCCAGAGTGACCAGGGTACTAAGTCTATCCAGAGTGACCAGGGTACTAAGTCTATCCAGAGTGACCAGGGTACTAAGTCTATCCAGAGTGACCAGGGTACTAAGTCTATCCAGAGTGACCAGGGTACTAAGTCTATCCAGAGTGACCAGGGTACTAAGTCTATCCAGAGTGACCAGGGTACTAAATCTATCCAGAGTGACCAGGGTACTATACAGCCAAAGCTTTAAGATTGGCTTTGGTGTTGATACTGCGCATTGGGACTGCTTCCGGATACCTAGTAGCTTTGTCCATGATAGTAAACAAGTACTGATTTCCTGGCTTAGATTTTGGTAATGGTCCCACATAATCAATGTGGGATCATCTCCATCTGCATGTATGTGATGAAGTGCCGTAGGTTTAATGGGGTGTCCAGGTTTATCTACTTGTTGACATTCCCTGCAAGAGTGGATGTGATTCTTCACATTTGCCTTATTTTTGGCCGGTAAAACTCTTTCAGTATTCTTTACAGAGTTTTTGTAATTCCTAAATGACCTCCTAAAGAGGAATTGTGAGCTATGTTCAAAATTTGTGATCTAAATTTCTTAGGAACTACCAGTCTGTTTTTCGGCTTCCCCCTAACTCCTTACCAATCTATAAATAACACACAAAAAAAGGCACAATACCGAGACTGGAGCGATACACAAATAACCCGCACACAGAAGAGAGGAGGTTACGACGTCGTTTCGGTCCGACTTGGACCATTTACATAGTGATTTTGTAAATGGTCCAAGTCGGACCGAAACGTCGTCGTAAGCTCCTCTCTTCTATGTGTAGGTTATTTGTGTATCCTTAACAGTCTCTGTGCAGAGCAGTAGGTTGGGCTTAATTTTATATTTGATTGGATAATCTGTGTGGGAGTCACCCATGGCTGCCTGAAAAGCAAAGTTTAAGGAAGGATCACTTCCCTGTTCTTCCCGAAAGAACAGTTCCTCGGGCATGGAAACAGTTATCTGGCAATCCTGCAACCCTGGAGTAGGAAAACTTTGTCTGGGACTTTTCACTAAATTTACGAGGCTCTGGCCAGTTTTCCTCGTAAAACAAATTGTCTAGCCCTAGATCTGAGTCGTCCAAGGATGGGTCGCCATTCTCGACAGACATCCCTTGCGAATTTGCCCGAGTTATGGCCAACATCGGAGAAGAATTAGTTACTATATGTCAGTTCTGGACATTTTGTCGAATTAAGAATATTATTACCCAGCAATAACACAGCATCTTTCATAGGGAATCCCTCAGAAACACCTACAGTCAAATATCCTGTATAATATTTACTATGCACATATATTTTATGTAAAGGAACAGAAAATACAGCTCCTCCAAATGCAATGACGTTCTGTCAGAGAGGGGGAGGACTCCTTCTCTTATAAGGGAACAATAAGCCCCGGTATCCCTAAAAGTTATTAGTTCAATTTTCTTTTCATTCTCCTGATGGAGATGTGGCAGGTACTGTAGTATGGGGCCATACCACACTCTTCTTCCTGGTTCATCTAAAAAGGGAGGATGTTAATTTTTTTTCTGAGGGTTGGGGCTTAACTGGACAGTTAGACTTAACATGTGTGGGTTTATGACAACGGAAACAGGTTACCTCATATTTTACCTTGGCTCCCTGTTGATTTTGTGGTTGACGCCACTGTGTACCAGCGTCGCTCTTCACCATGTTGACCATGGTGAACAATATCAAACCTGGTTGACCGCGAGTTTGATATTGTGGCTCACCAGACGACTTGGTTGGCATCGATGTTTAATTTCGTCCTGCTACTTCGTCTCTGACGATCTCTATTCATACCAGGTTGTTGGGTAGAAAGATTAGATCGCTCGGACAAGGAGCAGTTAGCCTCAAAAGTGTCAGCCAGCCTGGCTGCTTCCAAGAAAAAATTCCAAGAAAAACTCTAACCTCTGGTCCAACATATTCCAGCAGGTTATCCACCAAAAGTAACTGGACTAGATCATTAAAGTTGGAGACACCACTCACTTTATACCATTTGGTGAAGTGTTTTGACTGCTGCCTTACAAAGTCTACACGAGACTGATGCTTGCACAGTTTGAATTCCCTCCTGTAGTTGGCAGGAATACACTGATATGCTCGAAGAACCGTTGTTTTAGCAACCCGATAATCACCACATTATTCTTTAATTAAAACAGCTGTGAACTCTTGTGCTTTGCTGTACAATGCTGTATGCACCATTGCTGCCCACTGCTCCCCAGGCCACCTCAGTGCACGAGCCTGGTTTTCAAATGCCTCGAAAAACTGTTCAGGTTCAGACTCAACAAACTGAGGTACTAACGGCACTGCTTTTTGCAAATTAAAGTAGTCACCAACATTCTGCTTAAATTGCAGCCTCTCCTTCTCTCTATCAAACTCCTCTTTAACAAATACTTGCTGCTCTCTGATTATTTTGAGATTAAGTTTAGCTGACTCGTCCTGAGACCAACCTGGTGCACCACCTGCTTCACGAGACTGCTGGTCTGATTGATCTGGTGTTAGCCCTCCCACATTACGAAGGAACCTAAGCGGAGATTGGCGATTAACAGCTCCTGTAGCGGGTGATACCTCAGTTTGGTGCGCCATAGATGCTTTAACCCTTTGATACGAATAATGTCACGAAGCTGTGCAGCAGTGAGAATTCGTTGATATTCTGTGCCACTGGAACGAGCAATTCACTAGCAACGCTGTAGAGATGGTTTGGGCAGATTTAGGAGAGCATATACAGACACCAACTGCTTCACCCGTGTTGGTGGCATAACCCAATATAACATGCTGTTTGCAATGCAAGCAACAAGCAGCAATAGCACAGTACGTCTTGCAGGATACACACACAGTAGCAAAACTGACAGGCAATGCAAAAGGTGATAGAGATGCAATATGACCGATACCAAGACCAGTTTTAGTTCCAGCTCCAGCTCTCGGACAGAGCTTCCCATAGTATGAACACAGGTAATGAATGGTCTGTGACCTGGTCGTAATGGGGTTTTGGAGTAAGACAAACTCAGCAGATAAACCATAAAGTATATTTTACCTTCACCCACGATATACAGGTATGTACACTATGTACAGATGGAATAATAAGTGTACACCACGGTGACAGATGGCAAAGCAAAAGCCAGAGACAGTGCACCGTACTCAACCAGCAGGTGGGCAAGTCTGCCAAATGCTGACCGCAAGTGAACCACATTGCCTCAGCACTTGGCAGGCTCACCTGTGATTGGTCAATAAACCAAGGTACTGATTTAACGTCGGGTACCCTATTAATAATTAAACCCTAAGCACCAAGTTCACTAGTTTGGAGGCAGCCTATATGGGAGTGTGACATACGCAGAATAAATTGTAACATACTCTTTTGCACGCCACAGTGTATAAAAGCTTGGTTACCCAGTAATCTTGGATCACTATCAAGAAGCGTTGAAGTTCCCTGTGATAACTACCGAGGATATTAAAAACTGACGTAGCAAGAGCTGCGACTTATGTTCAAAAATATCCACAAATATTTCCAATTATTAATATACAGCAGCTGTAGTGTTACATACAGCAACTGCAGTGTCACATACAGCAGCTGCAGTGTCACATACAGCAGCTGCAGAGCCACATACAGCAACTGCAGTGTCACATACAGCAGCTGCAGTGTCACATACAGCAGCTGCAGTGTCACATACAGCAACTGCAGTGTCACATACAGCAGCTGCAGTGTCACATACAGCAGCTGCAGAGCCACATACAGCAACTGCAGTGTCACATACAGCAGCTGCAGTGTCACATACAGCAGCTGCAGAGCCACATACAGCAACTGCAGTGTCACATACAGCAGCTGCAGTGTCACATACAGCAGCTGCAGTGTCACATACAGCAACTGCAGTGTCACATACAGCAGCTGCAGTGTCACATACAGCAGCTGCAGAGCCATATACAGCAACTGCAGTGTCACATACAGTGAAGACCAGGTTGATATGTATCTGTAGCCAGGTATGTATCCAGTGAGTTTGCAGGATATACAGGAAGATACGTGTATATCTAGTATGCGTATACACATATTCGTAAGTGATTCCTCATACACATGTAGAGCCATGTACACCGAGAATCACAGTCATGTACACACGTCTGTTCTCAACAGTTAATTATTCTACACACACGCATGTGATATTCACACACACACGCACACAAACACACACACACACACACACACACACACACACACACACACACACACACACACACACACACACACACACACACACACACACACACACACACACAGACGCACACAAAAAAGTGTGTACATTATTTGCCCACTCTTGCCCACCTCTTCGAGAGCATTAGAGCCCATGGTTGTATCACCCATTATCATTCCCTACTAACCCACCCACCCACCACCCCCGAATTCATCCACCACCGGCCCCTCTCTCATCCACCACCACTCCCCCCCTCATCCACCACTGCTCTCCTTCGTCTCCCATTACCGCGTCCTTCTCATCCACCATTGGACCCTCTCATCCATCACTGCTCTCTTCCAACCCATCATTGCCCCTTCTCCCCATCCACCCATTGCTGCTGCTAGTCACTGCGGTATTGATTAATGATAGATAGTCTATCTGGAAATGAAGATAAGAACCATTTCATCAGTGGACTACCTGGTGGGTGGTCAGTGGTGGGTGGTCAATGGTGGATGGGGGGTTGTGGGTGTTGGGTAATGGGTGGTCAGTGGTGGATGGTCAATGGTGGATGGGGGTGGTGGGTTGTGGGTGGTGGGTGATGGGTGGTCAGTGGTGGGTTGTTGATGGTGGGTGATGGGTGGTCAGTAGTGAGTGATGGGTGGTGGGTTGTGTGTGGTGGGTTATGGGTGGTCAATAGTGGGCGATGGGTGGTCAGTAGTAGATGGTGGGTTGTGGGTGGCGGATGATGAGTGGTCAGTGGTGGTTAGTGGGTGGTAGGTGGTCAGTGGGTGATAGGTGGTGAGTAGTGGATGGTGGGTTGTGGGTGGCAGGTGATGGGTGGTCAGTGGTGGATGGTCAGTGGTGGTTAGTGGGTGGTAGGTGGTCAGTGGTGGTCAGTGGGTGGTCAGTGGTGGTCAGTGGGAGGTGGGTGGTCAGTGGTTGGTGGCCGGGGGGAGGGGGGTCGGTTGTCAGCGGTCGCTGCAACCAGGATGTACTCTTGGGCAGCGGCTGGGCCAGCCAGTCACCACTACCAACCCCACAATCCCACCTCCCCACCTCCCCCACCAGCTCAACCACCTCCCCATTAGCAGTGGGGGAGGATCTGAGCGGGAGGAGGAGTAAGGATGAGCGTGGCGGTACCACGCTGACAGAGGCGTTAGTCTCTGTCTTATAGCTTATCCAGGGGTTGGCGACCCTGGAGAAGTCCCCAGAGGTGTAATGTGTAGGTCTGCCTGGTCCCCTACCCTCGCCAAGGGTACCCTGTGGGACTCTGCACCCCAGCCCTATGGGACCCCCAACATCCCTCCATCCCTTCAGCTGCCAGGGACCACCGGCCCGCCGCACCTGAAGCATTAAGAAAGACGATGAAAATGCGGGAACGCGCATGCGGAGTGGCCAGGCAGGCAGGTCCGCATACCCCAGTGACATGTGCCCGCCCAGTGTGACGTCACTGCGGCACTGCCCGACGCCAGGTACCCTTCTGCTTCTTGACCGATGGGGGAGGGGGGAGCAGCTCCATGGAGTAGCTTGTGGCTGGGTAGTGAAGCACTCGCTTCATAAGCCAAAGGACCCTGGTACGATTTTCAGGTATACGAAAAAAAAAAATACTTATGGGATACCTGCCTGAGACCAGCTAAGCCGTATTCACCTACCAGTAAATATTTACCAAGGTGCTAGTTGACGGTGGGCATGGGGGGTGGCATCCTGGGGAAGAGTATCTAAAAGGAATAAAAAAGAGAGAAATAAACCATACTGGTTTGTTTTCTAATGTTTTATATGGTTTATGACTTTCTAGGCTATAATCCGATTTAACTTTTCTTGTCTTGGAGTTGTGAACCTTGTCTTGCAGCTGTGAACCTTGTCTTGCAGCTGTGAACCTTGTCTTGCAGCTGTGAACCTTGTCTTGCAGCTGTGAACCTTGTCTTGCAGCTGTCAACCTTGTCTTGGAGCTGTCAACCTTGTCTTGGAGCTGTCAACCTTGTCTTGGAGCTGTCAACCTTGTCTTGGAGCTGTCAACCTTGTCTTGGAGCTGTCAACCTTGTCTTGGAGCTGCAAACCTTGTCTTGGAGCTGCGAACCTTGTCTTGCAGCTGTGAACCTTGTCTTGGAGCTGTCAACCTTGTCTTGCCGCTGTGAACCTTGTCTTGGAGCTGTGAACCTTGTCTTGGAGCTGTCAACCTTGTCTTGCAGCTGTGAACCTTGTCTTGCAGTTGTGCACCTTGTCTTGAAGCTGTCTAGACGCAGATACTACACTGCTGGGAAGAAATGCTGAGTCGTGTTGGTTCCCAGACACTGTACCTTCCTTCAAATTATATTGTTGCAGGCGGCGGGCAGTAGGCGGCGCCCCTACTGGCCTGCCCACTATGCCAGAGTTCCCTGCCTGGTGAACAAAGTGAGAACACGCCTGTAATAACATACACCCATGAGAACAACAGTGACGAGATGCCTCCTGTTCCCATTGTCCACACCACGTATTTATTTGTGTGTTCTGAGAGGTGGTGGTCCTCTGTGTCCGCCATCTATCCTCTATTCCCCCAGCAGCATCGTGGTCAGCAGTGGTGTGTGGCAACATACCAGCCTCCAGCTCCCAGACACACTTCACATTGCAACAATTGTCGGTGCGCTCCTCATTAATACACCCCTCGTTCCTCATCAAAGCACCCCTCGCTCCTCATCAATGCACTCCTCGCTCCTCATCATAAGGATTTTCCTGCTTATCCCTGAAAACTTTTCGGTTATGCGGTGGGAAAGAATAATCTTACCCTAGAAGAGCCTACTGACCCTGCACTCTCTCCTGCACTTTAACCAACCTTTATCTTCCGTCAGGGTGATTTTAGCTGGATTATTGGAAATTTCTAAGGAAGCATCTGACTAACATAACTCTTACGGAGGCCTCAGATGTAGGTAAGCGAGCACAGAAGCAAAACAACGTGGTCTTCCCTGTGTTGTTCAGAGGCACTTCAGCTGCTGTATGTGGCACTGCAGCTGCTGTTTGTGACACTCTAGATGTTGTTCGTCACACTGCAGCTGATGTATGTTAATACTTAGACAAGACAGCAGATATATGGAGAGTGACTGTCAACTCTTGTTGCGTCAACTTCCACCTGCAGCAATTATCGCAGGTGACTTCAACGCTTGTTGAGAGTGATCTAAGATTATTGGGAGACTTGGGAGACATACAATTATATATGTCTAACAATTCGCAAACGTACAAAATTATTTACAAACATTATCTCTCAGATCACAGCAGGATTCGAACCTGCAAGCTCGGCATCAGAGTATGCAGTACTTCATCCACACAGTCAGACAAAGAAATATCAATCAACGGCTAGGGATGGCCTGAAATCTAGCTGTGTGGATAAAGTACTCTGTACTCTGGTGCCGATTTTGCAGGTTCAGAATCTGCTATGGATTGAGAGATAATGTTTACAGATATATATATATATATATATATATATATATATATATATATATATATATATATATATATATATTGAGGAATTGTTAAATGTTGATGAAGATAGGGAAGCTGTGATTTCGTGTATAGGGCAAGGAGGAATAACATCTTGCAGGAGTGAGGAAGAGCCAGTTGTGAGTGTGGGGGAAGTTCGTGAGGCAGTAGGTAAAATGAAAGGGGGTAAGGCAGCCGGGATTGATGGGATAAAGATAGAAATGTTAAAAGCAGGTGGGGATATAGTTTTGGAGTGGTTGGTGCAATTATTTAATAAATGTATGGAAGAGGGTAAGGTACCTAGGGATTGGCAGACAGCATGCATAGTTCCTTTGTATAAAGGCAAAGGGGATAAAAGAGAGTGCAAAAATTATAGGGGGATAAGTCTGTTGAGTATACCTGGCAAAGTGTATGGTAGAGTTATTATTGAAAGAATTAAGAGTAAGAAGGAAAATAGGATAGCAGATGAACAAGGAGGCTTTAGGAAAGGTAGGGGGTGTGTGGACCAGGTGTTTACAGTGAAACATATAAGTGAACAGTATTTAGATAAGGCTAAAGAGGTCTTTGTGGCATTTATGGATTTGGAAAAGGTGTATGACAGGGTGGATAGGGGGGCAATGTGGCAGATGTTGCAGGTGTATGGTGTAGGAGGTAGGTTACTGAAAGCAGTGAAGAGTTTTTACGAGGATAGTGAGGCTCAAGTTAGAGTATGTAGGAAAGAGGGAAATTATTTCCCAGTAAAAGTAGGCCTTAGACAAGGATGTGTGATGTCACCGTGGTTGTTTAATATATTTATAGATGGGGTTGTAAGAGAAGTAAATGCGAGGGTCTTGGCAAGAGGCGTGGAGTTAAAAGATAAAGAATCACACATAAAGTGGGAGTTGTCACAGTTGCTCTTTGCTGATGACACTGTGCTCTTGGGAGATTCTGAAGAGAAGTTGCAGAGATTGGTGGATGAATTTGGTAGGGTGTGCAAAAGAAGAAAATTGAAAGTAAATACAGGAAAGAGTAAGGTTATGAGGATAACAAAAAGATTAGGTGATGAAAGATTGGATATCAGATTGGAGGGAGAGAGTATGGAGGAGGTGAATGTATTCAGATATTTGGGAGTGGACGTGTCAGCGGTTGGGTCTATGAAAGATGAGGTGAATCATAGAATTGATGAGGGGAAAAGGGTGAGTGGTGCACTTAGGAGTCTGTGGAGACAAAGAACTTTGTCCTTGGGTGTGAAGCATGGGTGATGAATGTTGCAGCGAGGAGAAGGCTGGAGGCAGTGGAGATGTCATGTCTGAGGGCAATGTGTGGTGTGAATATAATGCAGAGAATTCGTAGTTTGGAAGTTAGGAGGAGGTGCGGGATTACCAAAACTGTTGTCCAGAGGGCTGAGGAAGGGTTGTTGAGGTGGTTCGGACATGTGGAGAGAATGGAGCGAAACAGAATAACTTCAAGAGTGTATCAATCTGTAGTGGAAGGAAGGCGGGGTAGGGGTCGGCCTAGGAAAGGTTGGAGGGAGGGGGTAAAGGAGGTTTTGTGTGCGAGGGGCTTGGACTTCCAGCAGGCATGCGTGAGCGTGTTTGATAGGAGTGAATGGAGACAAATGGTTTTTAATACTTGACGTGCTGTTGGAGTGTGAGCAAAGTAACATTTATGAAGGGGTTCAGGGAAACCGGCAGGCCGGACTTGAGTCCTGGAGATGGGAAGTACAGTGCCTGCACTCTGAAGGAGGGGTGTTAATGTTGCAGTTTAAAAACTGTAGTGTAAAGCACCCTTCTGGCAAGACAGTGATGGAGTGAATGATGGTGAAAGTTTTTCTTTTTCGGGCCACCATGCCTTGGTGGGAATCGGCCAGTGTGATAATAATAAAATATACATATATATATATATGTATATAAATATATATAAATATATATATATATATATATATATATATATATATATATATATATATATATATATATATATATATATATATATATATATATATATATATATATATTTATATATACACACTTGGAGTATACCTGGAGAGGATTTAGGGGGTAAAAGCCTCCGCGGCCCAGTCTCAGACCAGGCCTCGTGGTGGATCAGGGTCTAATCAAGAAGGTTTTACTGTTGGCCGCACGTAAACCGGTGTAAGAACCACAGCCCGACTGATCAGGTACTGACTTTAAGTGCCTTTCCAGTCAGGGGTCTATTGGTGTCCCCCTTATGTATGCTGGGAAGCAATTAAACAGTCTTAGGCCCTTGATACTTATTGTATTGTCTCTCAGTGTACTCGTGGCGCCCCTGCTGCTGTTCATTGAGGGAATGTTGCATCTCCTGCCGAGTGTTTTACTTTCATAGGGAGTGATTTTCGTGTATAAGTTTGGTACTAATACATCTAGGATTTTCCAGGTGTATATTATCATATATCTCTCTCGCCTGCGTTCCAGGGAATACAAATTAAGGGACTTCAACCGTTCCCAGTAATTTAGGTGCTTTATCGTACTTATATGTGCCGGTCAGCAATTTCGCCAGCCTTGAAGGGGGCAGTTAGTGTACAGCAGTATTCCAGCCTAGAGAGAACAAACGATTTGAAGTGAATCATCATGGGCTTGGCGTCTCATTTTTCTAGCAGATGAGGTAAATGGAAATGGAAAAGAATTCTTCCTCTGTAAGCCGTGCGTGTCGCAAGAGGCTAAAACGCTGGAAGGGACTAGTAACCCATCCTCCTACCTACCTACCTGGAGTCTACCTGGAGGGTGTTCCGGGGGTCAACGCCCCCGAAGCCCAGTCCTTAACCAGGCCTCCCGGTGGATGAGGTCCTGATCAACCAGACTGTTACTGCTGGCCACACGTAGTCCAACGTACGAACCACTGCTCGGCTGATCGGGTACTGAGTTTAGGTATCTGTCCAGCTCCCTCTTGAAGGTAGCCAGGGATCTATTGGTAATTCCCCTTATGGCTGGTGGAAGGCTGTTGAAGAGTCTTGGGTTCCAGACACCTATTGTACTTTCTCTTGGTGTACCAATTGCACCCCTACTTTACATTGGGTATATGTTGTACCGTCTATCTACTGTTTTGCTTTCGTAGGGAGGGATTTGTGTGTGCAGATTTGTGACCAGTCCCTCTAGGAATTTCCAGGTGTAGATTTTGATGTATATCTCTCGCCTCCGCTTCAGTGAGTACAGGTTTAGAGATTCCAAGGGTTCCCAGTAATTAAGATGTTTGATGGAACTAATATGTGCAGTAAAGGTTCTCTATACATTCTCTAGGTCTGCGATTTCATCTGCTTTGAATGGAGCTGTTAATGTACTGCAGTAATTCAGCCTGGAGAGAGAACAAGTGATTTAAAAAGGATCATCATTGGCTTGGCATCTCTTGTTATGAAGGTTCTCATTATCAGTCTTGTCAATTTCCTCGCAGATGTGATGGTGGTACCATTGTGATCCATGAATGTAAGATCCTCTGACATTAATACTCCCAAGTCCTTCACACTACTTTTCCGCTCTGTTATGTGATTAGGGTTTGTAGTATACTCAGTTCTAGTTATTTCCTCCAGTTTTCCATAACGGAGTAGTTGAAATTTGTCTTCACTGAACATTATATTGTTTTCCGTTACCCACTGGAAAACTTGGTTTAAGTTATCTTGGAGGTTAACCGTGTCCTCAATAGATGAGACTCTCATGCAGATTCTAGTATCGTCTGCAAAGGATAACGCGGTGCTGTGGTTTACATCGCTGTCTGTGCTTAATATGAGGATGAGGAACAGGGTGGGGTACTGTGCCATGTAGAACAGAGATTTTTACTGTGGCAGGCTCCGACTTAACTCTATTTACCATTACTCCTGATGTTCGATTCGTTAGAAAGCCGTAGATTCATCAGCCCACTTTACCAGTTAATCCTTCAGCACGCATTTTGTGCGCAACTACACCATGATTGCACTTTTCAAAGGCTTTTGCATAATCTGTGCATACTACATCTGCATTCTGTTTGTCTTCCACTGCATCCAAGACCATATCATAGTGTTCCCGTAGTTGCGAGAGGCAGGATGTACCTGCTCTATTGGGTCTATAGTTCCTTGCTATTGCTTTGCTACCACTTCTATGGAGTGGGGCTATATCCGTTGTTTTTAATGACTCGGATTTCACCTGTGTCTATGCTCCCTCTCCACAGCATACTTAAGGCACATGAGAGGGGTTTCTTGCAGTTCTTAATGAACACAGAGTTCCACGAGTTTGGGCCTGGGGCTGAGTGCATGGGCATGTTGTCAATGGCTTTCTCAAAGACTAGTGGAGTTAGAGTTATGTCATATTTGGCATACATTGACGGTTTTGAGGCTTACTCATAAAAGATAATTTGGTTTGTCAATCTTTAGACTGATTAGTGATTCGCTAAACACAGAGTCGTAATCAGACTTCAGTATCTTACTAATTTCTTTGTCGTCGTCTGTGTAAGTTAAATCTTGCTGGAACAAAGACTCAATTCTAGATGTGGTTTTTGCCTTGTTTTTTGGCACTTGAAAAGAAATATTTTAAATTTCTTTCGATTTCACTAATTGTTTTTAGCTTCTCCTGTCTCTCCTTGAATCATTTAATGTTAGCTCAATATTTTTCACTTCCCTGGTAAGTGATTCCTTCCGTATTTCAGATAATCTGGCTCCTCTTGAGGACCTCAGTGATTCTTCGTCTTTTACCGCAGAGGAAGTATGTTATTAGACATTTTACAAATGAAATCCTCTGAATGACAAATGTGGTAGTCTGAGAATGTCCCCGGAAATTGTGAGAGTAACCTGTTGAACCCTTTGCGACACTGTACGAAAAAGAACCCGTATTTGAGATAATAGGTCTGAGTGGATCAGTTTCCTTCCTTGTGATGTTTTGGGTGACGACAGAAATTGGAAAGTCAGTGGTTTATTATTACGTTATTAAAACTGAATGCGTTCCCCTGCTAGCCAGAAAAATTCTTGTATGTTCATCCTTCGAATAAAAATGCAAAAAACAATATCACCTGCTTCATTTTCTCCCATCCCAACAAAAGTTTCAAAAAATCCGTCACCGCAGCAACACCTCCCCCACATCACCGCCATAGACCGTAAGTCTCACTCACACTTTTCCCAACCTTTCTGATACCTTCCCTTCGATTCTGCCTCACTGGCGCCCGTTCTTCCTAGCCCTCTGTTCCCTCACTTCGCCTCCCATACGTCCCTCTTCCCAAATTCCCTACATTCCTCTCCTTTCCTACTCTGCCTCCCTCTCCTCCCCATCCCTGCTTCTCTCTCCTCTGGTAGCGTCCAGGATTTATTTAGGTTACCTGTGTACGTGATAGGTTGGTATAACAACTCTGCGACGAAAAAGTCTGTGTACAGTGTACTGACAAGATGAACAATTTCTGGCACTGTCTCATAATGTAATAGATCAGACGGGTACAGTATTAATACCTCAAACGTGTATGAACAATAAACATTCGTAAATAAGGTTGGCACATTTTACGATATTATGCAGTTTTTTGCTGTAATTACATAACGGTGAAGAGTAAAGGCATCTATGCTAGGAATCTGAAACAGGAAGAAGCATCAGTGAATCATCTATGATTTCGACAGCCCCGATTCATGGGCTGGGGGGTGGCGGTGACCCCCGAACGGACTATAAGAAATTTACAAGTGAGCCCCCCAGTCACAGAGCTATCAAAGATACCCCGATTCTTACACCGTCAATAACGTTTTCGAGGAGCTGTCGACGGTGTAGGCCTGGAAGTATCGACGGTGTAAGCGTGGAAGTGTCGACTGTGTAAGCATGGATGCACCTATGACAGGACACCGTTTGCTTACAAGGGAAATATCAACCAGGAGCCAGGGATGGCTAAACCTTGCTTGTGGCATGTCATCTATTTGGACTGTAAATTACTCTCTTTAATGTGGTATGTCCACTCACAGCTGGAATGGCGGTACTGTCCAGTACTCTCTTAATAGTGGAATATTCATTCGCTCCTCTGGGGAAAAGTGTAAATCTTTCTTCGTGTGCAACTGAACTTGACTGTTCTACGACAATCCCACCTACTGCCTCTTACAAGACTCACGTGGGAAGAACAGGGTGAAATACTCGAGTGAGTCGAAGCGTAAGAGGAAGGAACTAGCAACTGAGAGGTAGGGACAAAGTGAATCTGAACCCGACTCAGGTGAGAGGAAGAGCGAGTGGGATGGAGTCGGGACTTACGTGAAAAAGTGAGAAAAAGTCAGACTTAGGTGAGAAGGAGTTAGGCTCGGTTGAGAGGGAGCTAGGCTTGGGTGAGGAGCTAGGCTCGGGTGAGAAGGAGCTAGGCTCAGGTGAGAGGGAGCTAGGCTCAGGTGAGAGGGAGCTAGGCTCGGGTGTGAGGGAGCGCGGCTCAGGTGAGAGGAAGCTAGGATCAGGTGAGAGGGAGCTAAGCTCAGATGAGAGGGAGCTAGGCTCAGGTGAGAGGGAGTTAGGCTCAGGTAAGAGAGAGCTAGGCTCAGGTGAGAGGGAGCTAGGCTCAGGTGAGAGAGAGCTAGGCTCAGGCGAGAGGGAGCTAGGCTCAGGTGAGAGGAAGCTAGGATCAGGTGAGAGGGAGCTAAGCTCAGATGAGAGGGAGCTAGGCTCAGGTGAGAGGGAGTTAGGCTCAGGTAAGAGGGAGCTAGGCTCAGGTGAGAGGGAGCTAGGCTCAGGTGAGAGAGAGCTAGGCTCAGGCGAGAGGGAGCTAGGCTCAGGTGAGAGAGAGCTAGGCTCAGGCGAGAGGGAGCTAGGCTCAGGTGAGAGGGAGCTAGGCTCGGGTGAGAGGGAGTTAGGCTCACGTGAGAGGGGGCTAGGCTCAGGTGAGAGGGGGCTAGGCTCAGGTGAGAGGGGGCTAGGCTCAGGTGAGAGGGGACTAGGCTCAGGTGAGAGGGAGCCAGACACAGGTGAAGGAAAGAAAGAGAGAGTAAGACTTTGGAATGCTGTAAAGGAAAGATACCTGATAAGAGAATGTAACAATTTTGCCACAGGGAGGTGGTAGTTGTGAGGTGGGCTGGAGAGAGAGAGAGAGAGAGAGAGAGAGAGAGAGAGAGAGAGAGAGAGAGAGAGAGAGAGAGAGAGAGAGAGAGAGAGAGAGAGAGAGAGAGAGAGAGAGAGAGAGAGAGAGAGAGAGAGAGAGAGAGAGAGAGAGAGAGAAAGAGACAGACAGACAGACAGAGGGAGAGAGAGAGAGCACCACACACACACACACACACACACACACACACACACACAGACACACACACACACACACACACACACACACACACACACAGAACTACAAAGGGATCTGGACAGGCTGCAGAACTGGTCCAGCAATTGGCTCCTGGAGTTCAATCCCACCAAGTGCAAAGTCATGAAGATTGGGGAAGGGCAAAGAAGGCCGCAGACGGAGTACAGTCTAGGGGGTCAGAGACTACAAACCTCACTCAAGGAAAAAGATCTTGGGGTGAGTATAACACCAGGCACATCTCCTAAAGCGCACATCAACCAAATAACTGCTGCAGCATATGGGCGCCTAGCAAACCTCAGAACAGCATTCCGACATCTTAATAAGGAATCGTTCAGGACCCTGTACACCGTATACGTTAGGCCCATATTGGAGTATGCGGCACCAGTTTGGAACCCACACCTAGCCAAGCACGTAAAGAAACTAGAGAAAGTGCAAAGGTTTGCAACAAGACTAGTCCCAGAGCTAAGAGGTATGTCCTACGAGGAGAGGTTAAGGGAAATCAACCTGACGACACTGGAGGACAGGAGAGATAGGGGGGACATGATAACAACATACAAAATACTGAGAGGAATTGACAAGGTGGACAAAGACAGGATGTTCCAGAGATTGGACACAGTAACAAGGGGACACAGTTGGAAGCTAAAGACACAGATGAATCACAGGGATGTTAGGAAGTATTTCTTCAGCCACAGAGTAGTCAGTAAGTGGAATAGTTTGGGAAGCGATGTAGTGGAGGCAGGATCCATACATAGCTTTAAGCAGAGGTATGATAAAGCTCACGGCTCAGGGAGAGTGACCTAGTAGCGATCAGTGAAGAGGCGGGGCCAGGAGCTCGGACTCGACCCCCGCAACCTCAACTAGGTGAGTACAACTAGGTGAGTACACACACACACACACACACACACACACAAGACAAGGTTGGAGTTTGCGAGTGCGTTAATACATACATTTCCATACAACTGGATAATGTACACTAGCAACATAAACTGCAGCATTTCCAGACTTCGTGACTGCAAGATTTTTGGGCCAATCAGAGGCCGGGCTTGAGGCGGGATTCAGCGACCCGCGATGCTATGCAAATCAGGTCACAGAGTGGACCCTGAGCCTCGAATCTCCTTTTATTTACTTACTGTATTTTACATTTGTTGTATTTTATGTATACTAGCAAACCTCAGAACAGCATTCCGACATCTTAATAAGGAATCGTTCAGGACCCTGTACACCGTGTACGTTAGGCCCATATTGGAGTATGCGGCACCAGTTTGGAACCCACACCTAGCCAAGCACGTAAAGAAACTAGAGAAAGTGCAAAGGTTTGCAACAAGACTAGTCCCAGAGCTAAGAGGTATGTCCTACGAGGAGAGGTTAAGGGAAATCAACCTGACGACACTGGAGGACAGGAGAGATAGGGGGGGCATGATAACGACATACAAAATACTGAGAGGAATTGACAAGGTGGACAAAGACAGGATGTTCCAGAGATTGGACACAGTAACAAGGGGACACAGTTGGAAGCTGAAGACACAGATGAATCACAGGGATGTTAGGAAGTATTTCTTCAGCCACAGAGTAGTCAGTAAGTGGAATAGTTTGGGAAGCGATGTAGTGGAGGCAGGATCCATACATAGCTTTAAGCAGAGGTATGATAAAGCTCACGGCTCAGGGATAGTGACCTAGTAGCAATCAGTGAAGAGGCGGGGCCAGGAGCTCGGACTCGACCCCCGCAACCTCAACTAGGTGAGTACAACTAGGTGAGTACACACACACACACAGGCCCCCCAAACCAGTGTTGGAAAGGAAACTGAAAGTATGGTGCACAAACGCTGATGGAATAACAAACAAGTGGGAGGAGTGGCACGAAAGAGTCAAAGAGGCATCACCGGACATCATAGAACTCACAGAAACCAAGCTTACAGGTATGATAACATATGCCATCTTTCCAACGGGATACCAGATCCTGAGGAAAGACAGAAGGAACAGGGGGGGTGGAGGAGTGGCATTGCTGATCAAACACTGATGGAATTTTGACGAGCTGGAGAGAGGAGACAGCGGAGAAGAAAGTGATTACATGGCGGGAACGCTTCACTCTGGAGGTCCCAAGGTGGTAATTGCAGTGATGTATAACCCACCACAGAACAGCAGGAGGCCAGGGTAAGAGTATGACGAGAGCAATAGAGCGATGGTTGACACACTGGCTGCAGTGGCCAGAAGAGTTCATACATGCAGGGCAAAGCTCCTGATCATGGGTGACTTTAACCACAAGCAGATCGACTGGGAGAGCTTGGAGCCACATGGTGGCCAAGATACATGGAGGGCTAAGATGATGGAGGTGGTACTGGAAAACTTCATGTACCAACACGTAAAGGACACTACAAGAGAGAGAGGAGAGGATGAACCAGCAAGACTGGACTTAGTATTCACCTTGAGTAATGCAGATATTGAGGACATCTCATATGAAAGACCCCTTGGGGCCAGCGATCATGTGGTTTTGAGCTTCGAATACACAGTAGAGCTACAAGTGCAGAGGGAAGCAGGAAGGCTAGTACAAATGAAACCAAACTACAAGAAAGGGGACTACACGGTAATGAGGAACTACCTGAACGAGGTTCAGTGGGACACAGAACTGGCAGGGAAGCCAGTTAATGATATGATGGAATATGTAGCAACAATATGCAAGGAGGCTGAGGAGAGGTTTGTACCCAAGGGAAACAGGAATAATGAAAAAGCCAGGATAAGCCCATGGTTCACCCAAAGGTGCAAGGAGGCAAAAACCAAGTGTGCTAGGGAATGGAAGAAATATAGAAGGCAAAGGACCCAGGAGAATAAGGAGAGCAGTCGTAGAGCCAGAAACGAATATGCACAGATAAGAAGGGAGGCCCAACGACAATATGAAAACGACATAGCAGCGAAAGCAAGCCAAATCTGACCCGAAGCTGTTATACAGCCACATCAGGAGGAAAACAGCAGTCAAGGACCAGGTAATCAGGCTAAGGAAGGAAGGAGGAGAGACAACAAGAAATAACCTTGAAGTATGTGAGTAACTCAACAAGAGATTCAAAGAAGTGTTCACAGAGGAGACAGAAGGGGCTCCAGAAAGACGGAGAGGTGGGGCACACCACCATGTGCTGGACACAGTACACACAACCGAGGAAGAAGTGAAGAGGCTTCTAAGTGAGCTAGATACCTCAAAGGCAATGGGGCCAGATAACATCTCTCCATGGGTCCTGAGAGAGGGAGCAGAGGCGCTATGTGTACCCCTAACAACAATATTCAATACATCTATCGAAACAGGGAGATTGCCTGAGGCATGGAAGACAGAAAATCAAGTCCCAATCTTTAAAAAAGGAGACAGACATAAAGCACTAAACTACAGACCAGTGTCACTGACATGTATAGTATGCAGAGTCATGGAGAAGATTGTCAGGAGAAGAGTGGTGGAACACTTAGAAAGGAATTATCTCATCAACAGCAGCCAACATGGTTTCAGGGACGGGAAATCCTGCTTCACAAACCTACTGGAGTTCTATGAAAAGGTGACAGCAGTAAGACAAGAGAGAGAGTGGGGGGTGGATTGCATCTTCTTGGACTGCAAGAAGGCGTTTGACACAGTATCACACAAGAGATTAGTGCAAAAACTGGAGGACCAAGCAGGGATAACAGGGAAGGCACTACAATGGATCAGGGAATACTTGTCAGGAAGACAGCAGCGAGTAATGGTACGTGGCGAGGTGTCAGAGTGGGCACCTGTGACCAGTGGGGTCCCACAGGGGTCAGTCCTAGGACCAGTGCTGTTTCTGGTATTTGTGAACGACATGACGGAAGGAATAAACTCCGAGGTGTCCCTGTTTGCAGATGACGTGAAGTTGATGAGAAGAATTCATTCGATCGAAGACCAGGCAGAACTATAAAGGGATCTGGAGAGACTGCAGACCTGGGAGAGCAATTGGCTCCTGGAGTTCAATCCCACCAAGTGCAAAGTCATGAAGCTTGGGAAAGGGCAAAGAAGACCGCAGACGGAGTACAGTCTAGGGGGCCAGAGACTACAAACCTCACTCAAGGAAAAAGATCTTGGGGTGAGTATAACACCAGGCACATCTCCTGAAGCGCACATCAGCCAAATAACTGCTGCAGCATATGGGCGCCTGGCAAACCTCAGAACAGCATTCTGACATCTTAATAAGGAATCGTTCAGGACCCTGTACATCGTGTACGTTAGGCCCATATTGGAGTATGCTGCACCAGTTTGGAACCCACACCTAGCCAAGTATGTAAAGAAACTACAGAAAGTGAAAAGGTTTGCAACAAGACTAGTCCCAGAGCTAAGAGGTATGTCCTACGAGGAGAGGTTAAGGGAAATCAACCTGACGACACTGGAGGACAGGAGAGTTGGGGAGGACATGATAACGACTTACAAAATACTGAGAGGAATTGGCAAGGTGGACAAAGACAGGATGTTCCAGAGACTGGACACAGCAACACGTGGACACAGTTGGAAGCTGAAGACACAGATGAATCACAGGGATGTTAGGAAGTATTTCTTCAGCCACAGAGTAGTCAGGAAGTGGAATAGTTTAGGAAGCGATGTAGTGGAGGCAGGATCCATACATAGCTTTAAGCAGAGGTATGATAAAGCTCATGGTTCAGGGAGAATGACCTAGTAGCGATCAGTGAAGAGGCAGGGCCAGGAGCTTGGACTCGACCCCTGCAACCTCAACTAGGTGAGTACACACACGCACACACATACACACACACACACACACACACACACACACACACACACACACACAAACACACACACACACACACACACACACACACACACACACACACATGGGTATTGAGAGAGGGAGCAGAGGCGCTATGTGTACCCCTAACAACAATATTCAATACATCTATCGAAACAGGGAGATTGCCTGAGGCATGGAAGACAGCAAATGTAGTCCCAATCTTTAAAAAAGGAGACAGACATGAAGCATTAAACTAGAGACCAGTGTCACTGACATGTATAGTATGCAAAATCATGGAGAAGATTATCAGGAGAAGAGTGGTGGAACACCTAGAAAGGAATGATCTCATCAACAGCAGCCAGCATGGTTTCAGGGACGGGAAATCCTGTGTCACAAACCTACTGGAGTTCTATGACATGGTGACAGCAGTAAGACAAGAGAGAGAGGGGTGGGTGGATTGCATTTTCTTGGACTGCAAGAAGGCGTTTGACACAGTTCCACACAAGAGATTGGTGCAAAAACTGGAGGACCAAGCAGGGATAACAGGGAAGGCACTACAATGGATCAGGGAATACTTGTCAGGAAGACAGCAGCGAGTCATGGTACGTGGCGAGGTGTCAGAGTGGGCACCTGTGACCAGCGGGGTCCCGCAGGGGTCAGTCCTAGGACCAGTGCTGTTTCTGGTATTTGTGAACGACATGACGGAAGGAATAGACTCTGAGGTGTCCCTGTTTGCAGATGACGTGAAGTTGATGAGAAGAATACACTCGATCGAAGACCAGGCAGAACTACAAAGGGATCTGGACAGGCTGCAGAACTGGTCCAGCAATTGGCTCCTGGAGTTCAATCCCACCAAGTGCAAAGTCATGAAGATTGGGGAAGGGCAAAGAAGGCCGCAGACGGAGTACAGTCTAGGGGGTCAGAGACTACAAACCTCACTCAAGGAAAAAGATCTTGGGGTGAGTATAACACCAGGCACATCTCCTGAAGCGCACATCAACCAAATAACTGCTGCAGCATATGGGCGCCTAGCAAACCTCAGAACAGCATTCCGACATCTTAATAAGGAATCGTTCAGGACCCTGTACACCGTATACGTTAGGCCCATATTGGAGTATGCGGCACCAGTTTGGAACCCACACCTAGCCAAGCACGTAAAGAAACTAGAGAAAGTGCAAAGGTTTGCAACAAGACTAGTCCCAGAGCTAAGAGGTATGTCCTACGAGGAGAGGTTAAGGGAAATCAACCTGACGACACTGGAGGACAGGAGAGATAGGGGGGACATGATAACGACATACAAAATACTGAGAGGAATTGACAAGGTGGACAAAAACAGGATGTTCCAGAGATTGGACACAGTAACAAGGGGACACAGTTGGAAGCTAAAGACACAGATGAATCACAGGGATGTTAGGAAGTATTTCTTCAGCCACAGAGTAGTCAGTAAGTGGAATAGTTTGGGAAGCGATGTAGTGGAGGCAGGATCCATACATAGCTTTAAGCAGAGGTACGATAAAGCTCACGGCTCAGGGAGAGTGACCTAGTAGCGATCAGTGAAGAGGCGGGGCCAGGAGCTCGGACTCGACCCCCGCAACCTCAACTAGGTGAGTACAACTAGGTGAGTACACACACACACACACACACACACACACACACACACACACACACACACACACACACACACACAGGAGGAGAAAAAAGCGATTGAAGATATCATGAAGGTGATAGGCGAGGGGGACATGACCCAGGTGGCAAATTTTCGGAGAATTGTGTGGTTCACAAAGAAAAGGAATCGGCCTCTCAAAGTAATTTTCAAGGCAGAATCAACCCAAACCATGATCCTGCAGGAGAAAGCACGGCTGAGAGGCAAGCAGGAGTTCCGGAGTGTGTACCTCGATCGAGACAGAACACAGGACGAAAGGAAGACGATGGAAGAGAGAGTTCAAAAAAGAAAAGAGAAATGGGAGGAAATGAAAAAGGAGAGCAGAATAACCCAGGATCAAATGGAAGGACAAGCGCACCCCCCAGAAACACCTGCAGAAGGACTCCAGCCACGACACCCCCAAGGCAACTGAACAATCCAAACCAACCATCACACACCGATCCCTCTGTTTCCACCCCCCGCACCACAGTTACAGTATTAGAACAGAAGTTTAAGGTTTGGTACCCAAATGCAGATGGATTAACGAATAAACATGAGGAATGGCAAGAAAGAATCAATGAGAAGTCCCCAGATATCATAGCAGTTACAGAAACAAAACTCACGGCGACAATAACAGATGCAATCTTCCCACCAGGATACCAGATCGTGAGGAAAGATAGAAGGGGCAGGGGGGGGAGGTGGGGTTGCTCTGCTCATAAAAAACAGATGGAAATTCTAGAAAATGGAAGGCATAGATGAGAGGGGAGAAAGAGACTACATAGCAGGTACACTTCAGTCTGGGGAACACAAAGTGGTCATTGCAGTGATGTATAATCCACCACAGAACTGCAGGAGGCCAAGAGAGGAATATGAAGAGAGCAACAGAGCAATGGTGGACACACTTGCTGAGGTGGCAAGAAGAGCTCACTCCAACAGAACAAAGTTGCTGGTTATGGGGGATTTCAACCACAGGGAGATTGACTGGGAAAACCTGGAGCCACATGGGGGTCCCGAAACATGGAGATCCAGGATGTTGGACGTGGTGCTGGAAAACCTCATGCACCAACATGTTAAGGACACTACCAGAGTGAGAGGGGAGGATGAACCAGCAAGATTGGACCTTGTGTTCACCCTGGGCAGCTCAGACATTGAGGACATCAAGTATGAGAGTCCCCTAGGAGCTAGCGACCACGTGGTTCTGTGCTTTGAATACATAGTAGAGCTGCAAGTGGAGAAAATAACAGGAGTTGAATGGGAAAAGCCTGACTATAAAAGAGGGGACTACATAGGGTTGAAGAACTTCCTGAGGGAGGTCCAGTGGGACAGAGAACTGGCAGGAAAGCCAGTAAATGAAATGATGGAATATGAAACAACAAAATGCAAGGAGGCAGTGGAAAGGTTTATTCCCAAGGGCAACAGTAACAACGGGAAGACCAGAACGAGCCCCTGGTTTACCGACGGTGTAAGGAGGCAAAAACAAAGTGCAATAGAGAATGGAAAAAGTACAGAAGGCAGAGAACACACGAAAATAGGGAGATCAGTTGCAGAGCCAGGAATGAGTATGCACAGGTAAGGAGGGAGGCCCAGTGACAGTATGAAAATGACATAGCATCGAGAATCAAGACTGACCCTAAACTGTTGTATAGCCACATCAGGAGGAAGACAACAGTCAAAGACCAGGTGATCAGATTAAGGACAGAAGGTGGAGAACTCACAAGAAATGATCAGGAGGTATGTGAGGAGCTGAACAGGAGATTTAAGGAAGTTTTTACAGTAGAGACAGGAAGGGCTGTGGGAAGACAGCACAGAAGGGAACATCAAGAGGGAATATACCAACAAGTGATGGATGACATACGAACAACTGAGGAGGAGGTGAAGAAGCTCCTAAGTGACCTTGACACCTCAAAGGCGATGGGACCGGAAAACATCTCCCCATGGGTCCTTAGAGAAGGAGCAGAGATGCTGTGCGTGCCTCTAACCACAATCTTCAACACATCCCTTGAAACTGGGCAACTACCTGAGAAATGGAAGACAGCTAATGTAGTCCCCATATTTAAGAAAGGAAACAGAAACGAGGCGCTAAACTACAGACCTGTGTCTCTGACATGTATTGTGTGCAAAGTTATGGAGAAGATTATCAGGAGGAGAGTGGTCGAACACCAGGAAAGGAACAAGATTATAAATGAAAACCAGCATGGGTTCATGGAAGGCAAATCTTGTATCACAAACCTCCTGGAGTTTTATGACAAGGTAACAGAAGTAAGACACGAGAGAGAGGGGTGGGTAGATTGCGTTTTTCTAGACTGCAGGAAGGCCTTTGACACAGTTCCCCACAAGAGATTAGTGCAGAAGCTGGAGGATCAGGCGCATGTAACAGGGAAGGCACTGCAATGGATAAGGGAATACCTGACAGGGAGGCAGCAACGAGTCATGGTACGTGAAGAGGTATCACAGTGGGCGCCTGTTACGAGCGGGGTCCCACAGGGGTCAGTTCTAGGAGCAGTGCTATTTTTGATATATGTGAACGACATGATGGAAGGAATAGACTCTGAAGTGTCCCTGTTCGCAGATGATGTGAAGTTGATGAGAAGAATTAAATCGGACGAGGATGAGGCAGGACTGCAAAGAGACCTGGACAGGCTGGACATGTGGTCCAGTAACTGGCTTCTCGAATTCAACCCAGCCAAATGCAAAGTCATGAAGATTGGGGAGGGGCAAAGAAGACCGCAGACAGAGTATAGGCTAGGTTGACAAAGACTACAGACCTCACTCAGGGAGAAAGACCTTGGGGTGACCATAGCACCGAGCACATCACCGGAGGCACACATCAACCAAATAACTGCTGCAGCATACGGGCGCCTGGCAAACCTGAGAATAGCGTTCCGATACCTTAATAAGGAATCGTTCAAGACACTGTACACTGTGTATGTTAGGCCCATACTGGAGTATGCAGCACCAGTCTGGAACCCACACCTGGTCAAGCACGTCAAGAAGTTAGAGAAAGTACAAAGGTTTGCAACAAGGCTAGTCCTAGAGCTCAAGGGAATGTCGTACGAGGGAAGGTTAAGGGAAATCGGACTGACGACACTGGAGGACAGAATGGTCAGGGGAGACATGATAACGACATACAAGATACTGCGGGGAATAGACAAGGTGGACAGAGATAGGATGTTCCAGAGAGGGGACACAGGGACAAGGGGTCACAACTGGAAGCTGAAGACTCAGACGAGTCACAGGGACGTTAGGAAGTATTTCTTTAGTCATAGAGTTGTCAGGAAGTGGAATAGCCTAGCAAGGGAAGTAGTGGAGGCAGGAACCATACATAGTTTTAAGAAGAGGTATGATACAGCTCAGGAAGCAGAGAGAGAGAGGACCTAGTAGCGATCAGTGAAGAGGCGGGGCAAGGAGCTGAGTCTCGACCCCTGCAACCACAATTAGGTGAGTACAATTAGGTGAGTACACACACACACACACACACATACATACACACACACACACACACACACACACACACACACACACACACACACACATACACAAGGCTATTTCCGGAGCTCAGGGGAATGTCCTATGAAGAAAGGTTGAGGGAAATCGGACTGACGACATTGGAGGACAGGCGGGTCAGGGGGAGACATGATAACGACATACAAAATCCTGCATGGAATAGATAAGGTAGACAGAGACAGGTTGTTCTAGAGAGGGGACACAGAAAAAAGGGGTCACAATTGGAAGCTGAAAACTTAGACGAGTCAGAGGGATGTTAGGAAGTATTTCTTCAGTCATAGAGTCGTCAGGAAGTGGAATAGCCTAGCAAGTGATGTAGTGGAGGCAGGAACCATACATAGCTTTAAGACGAGGTATGACAAAGCTCTGGAAGCATTGAGAGAGAGGACCTAGTAGCGATCAGTGAAGAGGCGGGGCCAGGAGCTGAGTCTCGACCCCTGCAACCACAATTAGGTGAGCACACACACGATAAAGCTCATAGAGCAGGGAGAGAGAGGACCTAGTAGCGACCATTGAAGAAGAGTTGCCATGAGCTATGGATCGACCCTTACAATCACAAATAGGTAAGCACACACACACACAGACTGGCGTGAAGGGCCAAGAGATACGGGAGTAGATGTTACCCAGCATATACCTTCTCAGAGATGCTGTGAAACTGATGAGGACAATGGATGTCACAGCAGTGAGGATAAAGCTCTAACACGACCCAGATAAATGACATATACTCTAAGATGCCAGGTACATCTTGAGATGTGCAGCACAGTTATGGATCCCATTACCAATAATAAATTTTATTTTACTGAACTTGTAAAAGTTCGCAACGAGATTAATCCTGGTTCTAATTTGAATGAAATACTGGGAGAGACTAAATGACCCTGATGACATCAAAAGGGTATAAACCTTGGTAACGGATCTGGAAGACGTTGTAGGAGACGGAATCCGCTAGTGGAAGTAAGAAGGCAGGGCCATCTGGAATCCAACCTTCCTCACTGATAATTAGTAGATACGCGATGAAACTATGGTACGGGTGGGGATGGAACTTGCGGCTAGTGAGCCGTAAAACTCCAGACCAGCGCGTTAGCCACTGAGCCAGCTGGCTACAATAAGATTCATCCAACTAGGTATATTTATACACCATAGGAAGATTAACATAGACACCACTGTGACCACAAATGCAAGTTTTTTCGGATTAATCTCCCGCCAGTGTGGCCGTGACGAACTCTACCTCGTGTCATTACGATTTAGTGAGTCATACGCGGTGAAGAATGGAAGATGTCCTCTGTACCAACATACCGTTGTGCTGCAGCGTTTAACAGTATTGTTGAAAATGGTACAAAATATCAAACAATGCATCACAACGGAATCTTGGTACAAAGGACGTCTTCCATTCATCGTTAGGTTTCTACTAATGAGGAGGGGTTGGAATCCAGATGGAGCTGCCTTCTTACTTCCAGTAGTGGATCCCGTCCCCTACAACGTCTTCGAGATCTTCCAGTTCACCTCCGACAGTATTTAAGACTCCGTTCTCATGCTTCAGCTTCATATCGTTCCAGACCATGGAACTGAACCCTTCTCCAGGCTGAGGGACTGACCACCTCAAATAATTTTTCTCCAAGGTTGAAGGACTGATTATATCAACTCTATTACATTTTCACTGCTCCCTTTGTATTTGACTGAAGAAGCCTACCGTGTAGGCGAAACGTTTCATCAACAAAGATATCCAACTGTTGCATATGTGTCTTAATCATCCCCTGTATTTGTATCTATTTTTTTCAATGCAGCAAACCTCCTGGCCCATACTGGGCAGGTCCTTCTCGAACTCAAACCCCCTAACAAAAACATTTGCCCAACCCATTTTTAGTACTACGTAAGCAATAAGCTTTGATAATCCGTATCCAAATGCCGGAATAGTTGACACGCTCTTGGCGATATCAGCCTCAACCTTGATGAATGCAACACACATGCAGCAAGGGGGTAACTTTATTGATGAGATGTTTCGCCAAACAGTGGCTTTCACTGTGCCAATACACAGAATAAGTACACAGGAGAAAGGAACTTATGAAGACGTTTCGGACCGACTTGGACCATTAGCTAGTTACACTAACACACGAAGGTAAGAGAGCCACTGGAAGAAGTGAAGGGACAATTCTGAAGAGTTCAGTCCCATGAGTGATGATAGATGGTGTTCACTTCTTGAGCCAGCATCCTTGGCTCTTTCAGTTTATGGATACCACCATCTTTACAGTTACATAGGAACATAAAAAAAAGAAGGGACACTGCAGCAGGCCTACTGGCCCATGCGAGGCAGGTCCAAGTCTCCAACCGGCTTAAACCATTGACCCAACCTAGTCAGGTCAGGTCACATCCACTTAAGGAAGGAACACTTACACCAAGTCTCCGAGCTCAGGCCAACACATTTCATCACTATGGATGAATCCTACTCAGCGTGAAGAAATGCAAGGAACCATAGTTAACTTTAATTCCTATTGTGAAACTGTTATATAGAATAGGGCAGCAGCACACTGCGAATGTATCCAATTATACTAAAAAACACGAAGGCTGCCTAAGACTGTTTCCAGCACCAACAGCAGAGGAGGGAAGCCTGCCGGCGCATCTATGGCAAAAACTGTTTAAAGAGTCACCTTTCCTGCTATCTTCCTTCCATCCTCCTCTTCTGCAGGTCATTCCAGCCCATGCCTCCCTCGGGCAGAGATGCAGCCAGGCTGTGATTAGTTCTCCGCTAAAATACGTCAGCATCCCCTAGACCAATCAGCGCCACAAGTTGCTCACCTCAGATGCCGGCACCGCTGGAATTTCTCCACTCAAGACCACACAGTGTAAATCCCCCCCCCATCTCTTCCCCCGAATGCCCACCACCCCACTACGCCATGACCCCCCTCTCCCCCCTCCTTCACCCCACAAGTTCAGGTTGTTGGTAACTAAAATTCAATGAGGATAACCTCCGCACTGGTGGAAATCGATTTTAAAAGCTGAGGAACATATGTGATCCATTATAACTAAGAGTGGAAAAACCCACCAACGAATGTTAGCATGCAGTGTATATATATAAATAAAAAACAGAAAGAAAATAAATGCATATATATATACGTATATATGCATATATATATATACATATATATATACATATATATATATATATATATATATATATATATATATATATGTATATATATATATATATATATATATATATATATATATATATATATATATATATATATATATATATATATATATATATATATATATATATATATATATATATATATATATATATATATATATATATATATATATATATATATATATATATATATATATAATGATAATGTGAATAGTCACGACAGCGCTTGGAATTTCACTACTCTTTCACAGTGGTTCTTTTGCATATATATATATATACATATATATATATATATATATATATATATATATATATATATATATATATATATATATATATATATATATATATATATTTATTTATTTTTTTATTATCACACTGGCCGATTCCCACCAAGGCAGGGTGGCCCGAAAAAGAAAAACTTTCACCATCATTCACTCCATCACTGTCTTGCCAGAAGGGTGCTTTACACTACAGTTTTTAAACTGCAACATTAACACCCCTCCTTCAGAGTGCAGGCACTGTACTTCCCATCTCCAGGACTCAAGTCCGGCCTGCCGGTTTCCCTGAATCCCTTCATAAATGTTACTTTGCTCACACTCCAACAGCACGTCAAGTATTAAAAACCATTTGTCTCCATTCACTCCTATCAAACACGCTCACGCATGCCT